>NC_046384.1:28109232-28394145 GCF_011125445.2 Fundulus heteroclitus
ACAGAGGGCTTTTCCACTATATGCCCTATACAGTATAACTAAAACATGCAGTATTCGCTCACCCTCCTTGACTCATTTATCCTATTCTTAATCCACAGGATTCAATATGATGCCGGTCTGCCCTTCGCAGCTAGAACAGCTTCAAATCCTCTGGGAAAGCAGTTCAAAAGGTTCTGGAGTGTGTATGAGAATTTATGACTATTCTTTCAAAAGGACATTTGTGAGGTCAGTACTGATGCTTCCCCTCATTCGAGGGGAAGATGGAGCGGGAGATTGACAGGTGGATTGGTGCATCGTCTGCTGTGAAGCGGGCGCTGTACCGATCCGTTGTGGTGAAGAGAGAGCTGAGCCAAAAGGCGAAGCTCTCGATTTACCGGTCGATCTACGTTCCTACCCTCATCTATGGTCACGAGCTTTGGGTCGTGACCGAAAGAACGAGATCCCGGATACAAGCGGCTGAAATGAGTTTTCTCTGTAGTGTGTCTGGGCTCTCCCTTAGAGATAGGGTGAGGAGCTCAGTCATCCGGGGAGGACTCAGAGTAGAGCCGCTGCTCCTTCACATCGAGAGGAGCCAGTTGAGGTGGCTCGGTCATCTGGTCAGGATGCCTCCTGGACGCCTCCCTGGTGAGGTGTTCCGGGCACGTCCCACCGGGAGGAGGCCCAGGGGAAGACCCAGGACACGCTGGAGGGACTATGTCTCTCGGCTGGCCTGGGAACGCCTTGGGATCCCTCCTGAGGAGCTGGCCCAAGTGGCCGGGGAGAGGGACGTCTGGGCCTCCCTACTGAAGCTGCTGCCCCCGCGACCCGACCCCGGATAAGAGGAAGAAGACGGACGGACGGACGGAGTACTGATGCTGGACGAGAATGCCTGGCTCACAGTCTCTATTCTAATTAGTAAGGTGTTCTATCAGGCTGAAGTCAGGACCCTGTGCATGCCATGTCTTTTTGGACCTTGCTTTGTTCTCTGGTGTCATGCTTGGTGTGTTGGCAGAGGGAGGGGTCATGTCCAAACTGTTCCCACATTGTTGGGAGCAGGGAGTTGCCCTAAGAGGTCTGCAGTGATTGACTCTGCAGAAAGTTGCCAACCTCTGCGTACTGTGCACCTCAGCAGTGTTGTATAGTAACAAAGTAAAAATACTTCACTACTGTACTTAAGTACATTTTTGAGTACTTTATACTTTTCTCAAGTATAACATTTTTTGATAACTTTTACTTCACTATATTTGTGAACTTAATTGCATACTTTTACTCCAATACATTTACAATGTTTGGTTTAGTTACTCGTTAAAAAAAGAGAGAGAAAGACTCACGCACGCAAGTGTTTTGACCCCACCTACCGATTGACTGCGACAAAGTTGGGACTTGCCTGGGCTTGTTTATCACCACCAACAGGATAAGAAGCTGGTTCAGTGGTAGGGCAGGTTAAATTAACCTTGTGGTATAGGTAAAGCATCTAATAGCAGAGAGTCCTAATTTTCTTAACTAAATGATAACCTGCAGGTGTATCTATTAGCAGGTTTACCACTTCTTGTAGGTTAACTAGACCTGGTTTATCACTTAACCATGTTCTTAGTATACAGCCCCTGGTCTAAATTTTGCCTGCACTTGGTTGTGTACAGTTTAAAAGTGCATAGCACTGACTTTACTTGAACAAGGAAAACTGAAAGCTTACAACAAGGTTGTATTTTCTGTCTAAACTTGGTCTAAATTTCTCCTGCACTTGGTTGTTTATATTATTTCAAGTGAATTTGACTTCCAAAGTTTACCAAAATCTAAAAAATGTCATTCAAACTGCATTTGCTTTGTTTTACTTCTTACTTATACTTTTTATTACATTACTTGAGTACATATTTTTTTACAGTAATTTTCATACTTAAGTACAAGACATTTCAGACACTTTAAGACTTTTACTCAAGTAACATTTCAGTCAGTGACTTGGACTTTTACCAAAGTCATATTTTGGAAAGGTACTTATACTTTTACTTGACTCCGAGATTTCAGTACTTTATACAACACTGCACCTCAGCATCCTCTTACTCCGCTCAGTCAGTTTACATGGCCTACCACTTCATGGCTGAGTGGCTGTCATTTCCAAAGGCTTCCACTTTGTTATAATTCCACTGACAGCTGACAGCGGGTATGTAGCAGCGAGGAAATTTCACAACTGGACTTGTTGCACAGGGGGCATCACATCACAGCACCATGCTGGAGCTTAAGGAGCTCCTGAGAGCGACCCATTCTTTCACAAATGCTTGCAGAAACAGCAGGCATGACCAGGGCCTTGATTTAGTACCACTTTGGCCATGGAAGGGATTGGACAGCCTGATTTTCATTATTTGGATGGGGGAGCGAATACTTTTGGCAACATAGTGCATCTGTGTGGACAAATAATACAGCATAAAATTGTGTTTTTGTGGATTTTGTATAATATATATATAGGCCATTATATAAACAGTGTAACCATCTGACCCAAACAGGCCCATTTAAGATACTGGAACATCAGCATCACGGTCCAGTGAAGCCAGTTTAATGTTGCTATGGACTGGGACGGTGCTTCCTTGAAGAAAGTTCTGACTGACCTCAGAGGCAAGAATGAGGTCTGAAGTAACCAAGGTGATCACTGTACCAAGCACAGATACAAAATACATTTATTTTACAAAAAAAAAATAAAACAAAAGAACACCTTGTTACAAAGATTTAAGAGTCAGTCACCTGAATGCATATTGTTGGATATTTTTAGAAGATAGTGTATAAACATTTGGCAATTTCTCAAAAAGTAGGAATGCAAATACCATTAAACTGTGCTGTATATTGGACATTTCCATGACTTTACCATATCTTTTTCATTCATTGTGACCGATTTGATCTGAATCTTCAAGCGGGACATTTTAAGAATTTTCGGTGAGATTACAACTTCTTATATCGCTTAACTTCTGCTTTAGCAAACTGCTCTGGGACGCTGTGTGGAGTAAGATTTATTTTTTATTAGTTTCAATTCTTCGCTTGTACTGGACCATTTTTTTTATATTTACCACTACCATTATTACTCCAACTCTGGACAATTTTCCTTTTTTCTGGAGTCAATCACTAAAATGCCCACACTGTGATGCTGACACCAATGGTGCTCTTGTGGTTTTAGTTCATGGCCAGAAATTATCGGGTTCTGTTTTCTTATAAGTAAAGCAAACGTTGTTAAAAAGTGTGGCATGGTCCCATAAGTATTTACTTTTTTCATTATATTTGTTTTTTTCTTAGACGTTCTACGGCATTCAGCGCCACCAACGTATACTTGACTTTCTGCCCTTGCTTTGGTTTTGAAGTATGCTTCATTCTGGGGCAATAATTATTGCTGCTTTCTGTCTGTTTTTGTTTCAGTTTAACACAAATTGGAAGCATTTTGTAAAGAACATAATATTACAAAATATATCCATTTCAAATCAGCAAACGAGTATGAAAATCTCCAGTTGGGGGAAGAATTTGCATTACAGAGCTCTAATCCAGTTATGTTTTAAAGAGAACAAAGCAAAACTCTGCATTACTTACCGCCCATCTGACGTCATTTCCAGAAAGTATAACCGCTGGTTCGAAACAACCAACAGCGAGGGAACCTCCCCTAACTCCCCAAATTTTACAGCTGACATCTGTGGATTCAAAGAAATTAAAGAGGAACATGATGTTACTGAATATTTGAAAAAGAAAATGCAATAAATAACAGCTGTTTTCTTGGGTGAATATTGTTTTTCTTATAGCATCGTAATAAGGCTCATTGAGCCATAATTTCAAGAGTAAACTATTAACATCTGTATTTTGAGATGACACCACTTTTCTCACCGGGGGTTAAAAAAAAAAAACACAACCTCATCTATTTCCCCCCAAATAACACAAACCAGGAGTGAAAAATTAAGAAGTTGCTGTCAGAGTGCAGACATGCAGGACTGAGGCGAACCCAGCAAGACCTGCTGTTTCCTCCTGCCAGCTGCTCTTCCGTCATCCCGTTTGTTCAGGGCTCTCGCTGAGAAATTAGTTCACCTGCTGATTTGCTCACGGTTTTAAAAAAAGGCTGCCTGACAGGCAGACGGAACCACAGCTGCAGTTTAGGAAACTGAGTCTAAGCTTTAAAACCTAACCTTAGAGCCGTGCGACAGATAATTAATGGGCAATTGTGAATATTAGAACAGCCGCGTCTCTGCTTAAAGTATCTGGAAGTAATTTGGTCTCTAAGGCAAAGATTTAAAAGAAATCCCAGAAACAATGTTCTACGACTCTTCTTCACACATCAACATTTGAATTAACCACATCTTTTCCCAGAGATATCCTTCCCATCTGTGCGTTCTTCCTACAAACCTTGAGGAAAGAGTGAAGCTCCTCTTCCTCTTCAAAGACCTCCACATCCAAGAAAAGCTTCAGCCGATGGTCCACACACTCGTAGTCCTCGGACAACAGATCCAAGTCATCTAGTCACAATACAGCAGAGGCTTCACATTAAAACAGGACATCTAAGTAAATATCTGGAACCTAAACTTGTGATTTGAAGATGAATTATTATTATAAAACAAAACTGCTCGAGTTTGCAACTGGCCAGTTCATTTTGTTATTACTATCGTTGGTATTATTACTTTAAGGGTCTAGGTGTTCTCAGCTTTCTTGTCCTGTTCCATTTGAAAAGCGGCCGAGTGAAAGAATGTCACTGACACATAATTTCTATTACCTATAAAAGTTTACTCACCAAACATAAGAAAAATTACAGAAATTGTTAGATTAAATGATTTTGTGGGTAAAACCAGTACTTCCGTTGCCAGAATGTCTAATTACTATTAAACTGACAATAAACTACTACATTATCATTTAAATGTTATGTACAAATTGGATAATTGAGTTAGAATAATGTTAACACAGCACTAGTAATTAGATCGTGCTGTGTAAATGAAGTGTGTAAGTTATTTCCAATAAATAACTATTAATTCAATTCAATTCAATTTTATTTATATAGCGCCAAATCATGAAACATGTCATCTCAAGGCACTTTACAAAGTCAAGTTCAATCATATTATACAGATTGGGTCAGATTATACAGATTGGTCAAAAATGTCCTATATAAGGAAACCAGTTGATTGCATCAAAGTCCCGACAAGCAGCATTCACTCCTGGAGAAGCGTAGACCACAGGGAGAGTCGTCTGCATTGTACATGGCTTTGCTGCAATCCCTCATACTGAGCATGCATGAAGCGACAGTGGGAAGAAAAACCACCCATTAGCGGGAAGGTTTTTCCCTCTAATATTTATTAGCTTAATAAATATTTTTTTCCAGAAAAGGTTAGACCACAGAAGCATGGAGTTCAACAGGATTCTGGATAAGAACCACAATTTTTTTTTCTCCCCATACACACCTCTTCACAAAATGTTAATCATGTATGGTACTTAAATTACAGCCTTGTCTGAAAGACAACAGCAATTACCCCACGGCAAACTGTAACAAAATGTGGGTAATTATCTTCGGTGTTGAGAAAAACTCTGAAACAAGTCCAGTCATTAAATTATCCTGCCATTAAATAGATGATTGCATTTGGTGTGGACAGACTTGATTGGGCTCCATAGAGTCCTGACCCCAGCCTTTGGGATGAATAAGTCCTGAGACAACTGACGTTGTACTTTTTGTACGTCAGTGTCTGACCTCACAAATGCACTTCTGGAAGAATGGTCAAAAATTTCCAGAAACTCACTCCCAAACCTTGTGGAAAACCTCCTCAGAGGAACTGAAACAGTTATAGCGGCATAGAATGGGTTGACGTAATTTTAAACCCAATTGATTACAAACTGGTTGTTACTCGAGTTAATATGTGTGTGAAAGCAGACAAGTAGATATTTTTGCTAACATAATGTAAGTTGTTTTTCTTTATGAAATCAAAGAGTAGTATGGACTACTTTGTAAACAAGCAATGTTTCTTAAATGTCCTAAAGTGACGCAGAATATCGGGTGCATGCATTTGCAACATTGATGTCTAACCTTATAAACCGGATAATAGTTTAGCTGTATGTCCAAACATATACCTTAAAGGGCCGGGGACATATCATATAAAATCTACTATTGTTTTAGCCCTTAAATACATTTTCTGTGTACTTGGAGTCTCTAGGAATTCAGAACATGTGAATGTAGTCTGTCCAGAAGCTGATAGATATGATTATATCTTTTTTGGGTCATAGTTTTCAAGCTGTTCAGTTTTCACTGTCTTCCATTGTGGTTTTTGAACAATTACGTCACAGTATTTGCTGTGGAGCTGCTAAAAAAACAAAGGCAATGTACTTCCGGCTAACCAATTTAGCAAATCCGCCATTTTTATTTCTGGATAAAAGAAAAGTGGATAAAAGAAAATGTTCAGCTGTTCATTACAGCGTCTCCCAGGATACTGCAAAAATGTCTGCACAGGTTGTAGTGGAATGCTCTGCGACCTGGAGGGGGGCCTTCAAAGCAAGTTGTTCTGGAGACACACCGTGGAACAGGGGTAAAATCAAAGGAATGTGGGGGTAAATTAATGAGGAATTCAGACCAAAGCACTGCAGTTTCCCTACATATAGACCACAACTGAATGATTTCAATGTGAAAAGGAAGAACTGAAAGGGATGACAAGTCCCCTTTAAAATGTTCTAATTGATCTAGAACGCTGTTGCTGAGGATCAGTTTCGTTACATCTGATTTACTTCTACATTAGCATTGGGTGATGCTAGTCAAAATGTTTGCCTATAATCCATATTCCTAAGAAATACCCTTCAGCTGAGGGTAATCATTTTTGCATCTGACAACAAAATTTGTCAAAGAAAAATATAAAGAAAGAAAAATCCTGGAATTGTCCTTTAACAAGAGTTCATTAAAACCCACTGCTGCTGCTCTGCTTGTATTCTCAGCTAAACATAAGCTGGAAGACTAATGAATGAGCAGATTTGTGCCATTTTTCCCTCAATCCCTCAAATGATATCTTCCATTAATAGCTGAGGGATAGATTTCTGGCATCAGTGTGGGACCAATTACATATTTTATGGTGCTTATTTATTTCATTTTTTTTTTTTTTTTTTTGTGAAACCGTAGCCAGATTTTACTGCAGCAGACCACAGCATTAGCCAACAACCACACGGTGGAGAAGCATTTAAGAGCAATAAATCCACAACAGAAGTTATCTGAGGGGTGATGAATGATTACAGCTGATCAGAAATGACAGGGCAAGGACCCACAGAGGCCAAAATAAGCCAGGAGCCTTTGATTTAAAGAGCACAAAAAGATCAGATTTAAAAAGACCTTTAAACATGGAGAAAACTATTCCTCTAAAGGTGAAGGAACAAAACTGCTCGTAAAGAGGGTACCTTTACAGATAAAGAGCATCAAAAAGGAGAAATCAGGCCTTTGAGTCACAAAAAAAAAAAAAAAAAAACTCATTCAGCATTTAAGGATGAGCCATCTTCATTGTGACTCTGTGGTTTCACAAGCACAGATTATACGGTACTGACTCGGCAACTACAGCACTACAAATTAAAAATAAAAAAAGATAAAGAAAGCTATCATTAGGACTCACTAATCCTGCTCTTAGGCTTTCATTTCTCCCCCATCACTTTCAGTAATGACTCCAATCTGTCTTGTTGCAATTTACCATGTGGTTCGTCCCAAAAATGGCAGACAGATGTTGGGGAGTCAAATGTTGCAGAAACACGGAGGAACTTTCGAAGGATCCTACAGAAAGCCTAACAGATTAAAATCTTTCGCCTCTGACAGCTGTTTCAGTCTGTTTTTAAGGAAGATTCAGAAGCTGGCATAAACAGTTTGGACCACATCATCCAGCCGATGTTTAGAATTAGAATCAGGAGTGACAAAATTATAGTCATATTATACTGCTGAAAATAAACACAATTACTTACTTTGTTGTATTGTTTTTTTTTTATTTTATTACTGACTTCTTTGTCTTGAAATGGAAGCTTATATGTTTTATATGTCTGATGCCTAACTGCCTTCTCCACCAACCTTCATTAAGCTAGAGAAGGGAGACTGCTTCAAGAGTTTGGCTTTAATCTAATTTAATTTCTAAGCCCAAATTGCAATAAAGCTTTTTTATTAAGACAATAAAAGTTGCCAAACATAGGCAGCTTCCTAAAGAATTTTCTTCGAACATTCTGGTTTTGTAAACCCTGTAGAAAATGAGAACTGCTGTAGTTGCACGTGCCTTTCTAAAGATAAAGTAGGGAAACACACTGAATTAATTACAGTTAAAAATAATTCATGGAATCAGGTATGAATTTGAATTGGAATCTGTATGATTCTGTATGATGAAATGTAGCCTATTGTGAATTGGTGCCATGTAAACAAACTCACTTTATACTGACAAAAAACACAAATGGGATTGCTTAACACTGAGAAACAAAAATATGGAAAAACCAAATGTTTAGGCAAGAAAAAACTAGTATCGATGTAATCGGTGGCGTTAATGTACATTAATTCAGTCCAGGCTGACAAGTCCATATATTAAAGTTAAAATATTTTTTAAGATGGTCCTCACATCACATTGTGTGCTCTTGTACTTGTAGCTGAGCGAGAATGTTTTTGCTGTCAACCAGCAGCTCCTTATTGTCCCTAAATCAAAACAGAAATTAAGGGGAGATTTTGCCTTTGCTGTAGCGGCTCCACAGTTTTGTAATAATCTGCCCTTCAATGTAAGGCAGGTCCTCTCTTTCAGAGTTTAAGACTCTTCTTAAACCACACCTGTTTGCAGAAGTGTTTTGCACATCCTGAGAGGTTGATGCCATTTTTGGATTATTTTTTATTTATTTTTAATTAATTCAATTCAATTCAATTTATATAGCGCCAATTCATGAAACATGTCAACTCAAGGCACTTTACAAAGTCAAATTCAATCATATTATACAGATTGGTCAAAAATGTTCCTATATAAGGAAACCAGTTGATTGCATCAAAGACCCGACAAGCAGCATTCACTCCTGGAGAAGCGTAGAGCTACAGGGAGAATCGTCTGCATTGTCCATGGCTTTGCAGCAATCCCTCATACTGAGAGAGCATGAAGCGACAGTGGAAAGAAAAACCACCCATTAGCGGGAAGGAAAAACCTCCAGCAGAACCAGGCTCAGTATGAACGGTCATCTGCCTCGACCGACTGGGGGTTAGAAAAGACAGAGCAGAGACACAACAAGAGCGACAAAGCACAGAAGCACACATTGATCCAGTAATCTGTTCTACATTAGATGGTAGTAGCGGGTGATCTGTCTTCCTTGGAATGATGTCACAGTTAACAGAACGCCAGACCAGGTGTACCTACTATGAAGAAAAAATTACAGAGAGCAAAAAGTTAAAAGCTGAAATGACTGGAGAACAGTAGAACTCAGTAGAGTGAGAAAAATAGACCCTGATGTCCTCCAGTAGCCTAAGCCTATAGCAGCATAACTATAGAGGTAGCTCAGTGTAACATGAGCCACTAACTATAAGATTTGTCAAAAAGGAAAGTTTTAGGATTAGTCTTAAATGTAGACGGGGTGTCTGCCTCACGGACCAAAACTGGGAGTTGGTTCCACAGGAGAGGAGCCTGATACCTAAAGGATCTGCCTCCCATTCTACTTTTAGAGACTCTAGGAACCACCAGCAGACCTGCAGTCTGAGAGCAAAGTGCTCTGTTAGGAACATACGGGGTAATCAGAGCTCTGATATATGATGGAGTTTGATTATGAAGGGCTCTATACGTTAGAAGAAGAATTTTAAATTCTATTCTTGATTTAACAGGAAGCCAATGAAGGTAAGCTAAAATTGGAGACATACGATCCCTCTTGTTGATTTTCATCAGAACTCTTGCTGCAGCATTTTGGATCAGCTGAAGACTTTGAACTGCATTTTGTGGACTTCCTGATAGTAAAGAATTACAATAGTCCAGCCTTGAAGAAACAAATGCATGGACTAGTTTATCAGTATCACCCCTGGACAGAATGTTTCTAATTTTGGCGATATTCCTGAGGTGAAAAAAGGAAACTCTGGAAACCTGTTTAATATGGGATTTAAATGACATGTCTTGGTCGAAAATAACACCAAGATTTTTTACTTTATCATCAGAGGCCAAGTTAATGCCGTCCAGATTAAGTGGTTGATTAAGAAGTTTATTTTTTGTGGACTCTGGTCCAAAGATTACAACTTCTGTCTTGTCAGAATTTAAGTGCAGGAAATTTAAAGTCATCCAGCTTTTGATGTCATCAAGGCATGACTGCAGTCGAAGTAATTGATTGGATTCATCAAGATTTATGGATAAATATAGCTGAGTGTCATCAGCATAACAGTGGAAATTAATCCCATGCTGTCTGATAATTTTGCCAATCGGAAGCATATATATAGTAAAGAGAATTGGTCCAAGGACTGAACCCTGTGGTACTCCACAGGTGACCCTAGAGTTTGAAGAAGATTTATTATTACATGAATAAACTGGAATCTGTCCAATAGATAAAATTTAAACCAGCCCAACGCTTTCCCCTTAATCCCTACAGTATTCTCAAGTCTTTGTAGGAGAATATTGTGATCAACTGTATCAAATGCAGCACTGAGATCTAACAGGACAAGTATAGACACAAGTCCATTATCTGAGGCCATGAGAATATCATTAGTGACCTTCACCAGAGCTGTTTCAGTGCTATGATGAGCTCTGAAGCCTGACTGAAACTCCTCAAGTAGGTCATTACTTTGTAAGTGTTCACAAAGTTGATTAGCAACTACTTTCTCAAGAATTTTAGATAAGAAAATAAGATTAGATATAGGTCTGTAATTTACTACTTCATCTTGATGAAGAGATGGTTTCTTAAGTAAAGGTTTAATAACAGCTACTTTAAAAGCCTGTGGTACATAACCATTTACTAAGGATAGATTATTCATGTCTAAAATAGTGCTACTGATCAGAAGGAAAATCTCTTTAAACAACTTGGTTGGGATTGGGTCTAACATACAGGTAGAAGGTTTAGATGAAGCTAGAATTTTAGATAGCTCAGAAAGCTCTACTGCTTCTAAACGGTTCAGACACTGCGCAGGTTCCTCCAATGCTGCCTCACTTACTAAGGACGAGGTAATCTTGTTTGGGAGGATGCCAATTATTTATTTTTAATGGAATTAATTTTATTTATAAAGAATCCCATAAAATCATTACTACTAAGAGCTAAGGGAATGGATGGATCAACAGAGCTGTGTCTCTGTGTAAGTTTGGCAACTGTACTGAAGAGAAATCTAGGATTATTTTTGTTCTTAATTAATGATAAAATATATGCTGCTCTAACTCTGCAAAGGGTCTTATTATACAACAATAGATTGTCACTCCAGATTAAGTAGGATTCCTCTTAATGTGTATAGCACCATTTTCTCTCCAATTTCCTAACATTGTGCTTCAAGGAACGCAGCTCTGAATTAAACCAGGGAGCCAGCTTCCTGTGAATAATCACCTTCTTTTTCAAGGGAGCTACACTGTCTAATGCAGAACGCAATGAGGAAGTCACACCGTTAACAAAGACATCTATTTGTGAATCGGAAGAAACAACATTGATGCTATCTGCAGGGTATTTCTGCAATACTGACAATATTAAAAGGGGGACAGACTCTTTAAAGTTTGATGCAGCATTACTTTGAACTATTTTAACAGTGATTTGAACTATTATAACAGTTTTTAACTATCATATTTTTCTATTTTATGGTCTGTTTTTACTTGTCTATTCTAACTTCATTGTTATTTTCAGTTGCTTGTACAGCACTTTGATGACCTTTGTTATTTTAAAGCAGTTTATAAATAAAGGGGGTATGGTATGGGTTTTTGCTTTTTTTTTTTACTAGTGAAGTAAGTACTTTGATGCAAAGTGAGGACGGAAAAAAGGTCCTCACTTTTTTTCTGGGCTTGGGATTAGGTTTAGGACTAAGATGCCAATTAGGTTTAGGTTAGGTATAAACCCGTAAAGGCTTGGGCCTGGGTTAGGCCATAGAAAGGCTTGAAAATGAATGGAAGTTAAGACACGGTCCTCACTATTTACATTAAACGAGGATGAGTGTATCTGTGTGGGAATCAAAAAATATATATGGACTCACTAAAAACTGAGAAAGAAACTATGGAATTCACCTGAGATCGAAGAAAATATTAGGGAATCACTTAAGAATCACTAAATGCTGAGGAGAAAGAAACCATGGGATAAGTTTAAAAAAACATGGAATTTCTTAAAATAGAGCAGAACATTTTAGTTCTAGTGGTTAGAGCATTGCGCTTGTGTCCCGGAGGTTCTGGGTTCAACTCCCACAGACTGCCACACTGGGTCCCTGAGCAAGACCCTTAACCCCAGATTGCTCCCTGGGCGCCGCACAGTGGGAGCCCACTGCTCCCCAAGGGGATGGGTTAAATGCAGAGAATAAATTTCATTGGAATGTATGTTGGAATGTATGTTGCAGGGACAATAAAGATGATTTAAAAAAAAAAAGAGAGAGTCAAATAGCAAAATAGGGAAACACCTAATGTATAGAGACTCACTAAATGCTGAGAAAGAAAGATTATGTCCACCAAGAAAGAATTGCAGAGCTGCCAAAGGATGTAATTCCATATATTTCCCCCCTAACAAAGGCGTGATTACGTGTATATCAGATTCAGGAGAAAGAACACCATACCTTACTGCATTATAATTATAGTTTTCAGTTAAAATGGAGAAAGCCAGATTTTTAGGCTGCTAAAAGTTGTTTTAGGAGGCCTTTTAATAGTACGGATTGCTCATTTTTAACATGATTTAAAATGTAAATTTGGGCTAACCCTTAGAGATTGATGGCCCTGTGGGTTCGGCTGGAGGTGGTGTAGCTCCTGTGATGGAGTAGTGGTAGCTTCCAGCCAGGTCCTCTTTACTTTGGCACTCAGTATTGTAGGAGAGGCTGCTGGTGTCATCTGAAGCCTCCCCAATAAAGAAGGAGGTTCCCTGGGCTGTGACGAAACTCGGATCCACTGATGTGATGGCGGTGTCCAGGATGAGACTACTGCTTATAGGTTCCTTTGCATCATCAAGCTGTAGACATAAAGTAAAAAGATAAATTAACAATTACCAGACAGCAATCAAACAAAAAAAAAAGACTAGTATTAGTGAGACGAACCTTATCTGCACTGTGAGGGCTCTGGGTAAAATCCAGATGATCTTCTTCGCTTTCAGGCCTTGGAGATCGACTGATGGGAGTACTGCTGAGAGGAGCCGTCTGTTCAGCCACTTGAACCACATGGTCACTGCCACATTCTGGACAAACACAAGGTTTTCCTAAAAAGGAAAAGCAAACAAAGCAAAAACTGGTTGGTTACAATTAAGAAAGGAACATAATGCTTTCCAGTGGTTTCTTTTCTTTGCAAAATGCCTCCATAGTTGGAAACAAAGAAAAAAATAAAACAATGCTCCAAGTTCCGTAAGAGCTGGCACTCGAAACTAGAAGTGATGTCACAACCAGATCACAACCACAACTGAACCACAAAGAGCATGTTTGTGTGAGGCAACTTACAGAAGTTGTAAGTATCACACTAAATATAGCGCCTAGGGAAGAAAAAATGATTACTTATCTGACTCATCTCAATCGATGCATTATTTTTCATGAATACAGTTCTCTATGTTTATCATAGAAAATGCTCCTGGTACAGTGCTTCAGTGCTCTGATGTCTCTCTTTCCAATTCAAGGGGCTATTGCCACTATTGACCAATGCAAGCTCTTTGTTTTACTTTTTTTATGCAGAAAGTCAACATGGTCTATTCGATTCAATTCAATTTTATTTATATAGCGTCAATTCATGAAACATGTCTTCTTGAGGCACTTTACAAAGTCAAAATCAATCATATTATACAGATTGGTCAAAAATTTCCTATATAAAGGGAATCAGTTGATTGCTTCAAAGTCACAACAAGCAGCATTCACTCCTGGAGAAACGTAGAGCTACAGGGAGAGTCGTCTGCATTGTCCATGGCTTTGCAGCAATCCCTCATACTGAGCAAGCATGAAGCGACAGTGGAAAGAAAAACCACCCATTAGCGGGAAGGAAAAACCTCCAGCAGAACCAGGCTCAGTATGAACGGTCATCTGCCTCGACCGACTGGGGGTTACAGAAGACAGAACAGAGACACAACAAGAGAGACAAAAAAGCACAGAAGCACACATTGATCTAGTAATCTGTTCTACATTAGATTATAGTAGCGGGTGATCTGTCTTCCTTGGAATGATGTCACAGTTAACAGAATGACAGACCAGGTGTACCTACTATGAAGAAAAAAAGAGAGAGAGCAAAAAGTTAAAAGCTGAAATGACAACAGTCATTTCAATGTAATACAATGCAAAACTGGAGAACAGTAGACTGGAGAACAGTAGAAATCAGTAGAGTGAGAAAAATAGGCCATGATGTCCTCCAGTAGCCTAAGCCTATAGCAGCATAACTATAGAGATAGCTCAGGGTAACATGAGCCACTCTAACTATAAGCTTTGTCAAAAAGGAAAGCTTTAAGATTAGTCTTAAAAGTAGACAGGGTGTCTGCCTCACGGACCAAAACTGGGAGTTGGTTCCACAGGAGAGGAGCCTGATAGCTAAAGGATCTACCTCCCAATTTTAAATTCTATTCTTGATTTAACAGGAAGCCAATGAAGGGAAGCTAAAATAGGAGAAATATGATAACTCTTGTTGATTTTCATCAGAACTCTTGCCGCAGCATTTTGGATCAGGTGAAGACTTTGAACTGCATTTTGTGGACTTCTTGATAGTAAAGAATTACAATAGTCCAGCCTTGAAGTAACAAATGCATGGACTAGTCACTAGACTAGACTCTAGTGCTAATGTGTGTAGATGTGTTTCTGTCTTGACTAAAATCATTAAATTGACTGTGTGTACTGTATTTGTTTTTGTTTTTTTCATATAAAGTGCTCCTACTCAGGACTTCTGTGTTTAGCCATGTCTCTTTTGTTGACAGGGCTGCTAAAAGAGCTATTGCTATTACTATTTCTAGTTGTTTCCAACCAAAAGTATTTCATGCTCAGTGCTTCTAGGTAGCTTTTGCTGCCATTAACTTGTGTAGTTTTTGTTTTCCTTTCTCGTAGAAGGCAGCTATGGCCCATTGCGTCTGTGTCTTTAATTGTGTCTCTTTCCTGGGTGGAGTTATTGACAGCACTATTGTTTATGTAAAAAGTGCACTTGTATTTTTCCCATAGAAGGTATTCACTGTACTCACACTGCATACATTTTTCACAATTGATATTTTGATATTCCTGCACTGTTTGGAGTTGGCTTTAATCTCATTGTACATGTGTATAACGGCATGTGTATAATGACAATAAAAGGCATTCTGATTCATGGGTCATTGCCTTTTGTGTTTAGATGGAGTCATCTACACAGCTATTGTCGCTTACCCTCTTGTGCACATCTTGTTTTCCTCTCTTATAGAAAATACTCAGGGTTTGGTGGTTTGCTGCATTGCTTTTTTTGAATAAAGCCACTGAATTGAGCTATTGTTGTCACTGAATATGCATATTCTCTTTTTTGCATGTCATATATTTAATTTTCAATGTTACATGAATGACACCCCAGCTCTATTTATCCAGCAAACCCACTTTCTCACCCCCCCCCCTCCCGTCCCTTACTAACTTAACTTATTATTATATAATTATGATTTATATCTGCAGGATTTCTGCAACCAACAGGAATACAAATGTTAAGATCACATGTCTGGGAATCAAAAAGGTATTTGCTGCAATTTGTTCAGGGTAGCAAGGTTAAACATGCTAACAAAGGAACAAGGTATGAAGTAATCCCCCAGACATGTGGCGAACACAGCCGGCACGCGGTCTGTGCATGCCCGAGGACTTCTCAGAGTCGGGTGCGGCTGAATCACAGGGAGGCCAGGTGGAGGAGCCCCAGGGTATTATCTGTCTGGAGCTGATTACAGAGGTGGGAATTCAGATGGAAGGAGCAGCTTGAGTATATGAGACGTGTGATAAGGCCTGGGATGCATCGCTCAGAGGCGTTTGTTTAGTGGAACTCTGTAGCCTGAGGGAGATCAGTAATGGGACGCTGATAGGGACTATGATGCTGCTTGCCATGTGTATGACCTTCCCTTCACTGTTGTCTTTAGGTTTAACCACAACACCTGCTACCAGGGATTTAAACAATATAGTGAGCTCAATAGAAAAAAGTCACATTTAAATTCAGATCCCAACATGACTTCCAGCAGCGGAAACTTCCTCTGGCAAAGAAAGGATCATTTATTCATCTGAACCATGTTTAATAATCTCTCTCCACTGTGACACCAGAGTCACTCTGGGGGATCCTCAGATGTTTTTGAACCAGATTATTATATAAAGTCCATGTGAAAAAATGTGGACCTCCTAAAAAAGTCTATCTGTTTTTAGATATTTATATTACAACATATTTAGACAAATGCATCTTTATTATTATTATTACTGATTTTAACAAAGCTTCAGTTTAACAACTGAAGAAAATATGGTTGAAAATTTTAGTAAAACGTAAAAAAAAAAGAAGCAGTGATGAATAAATTAGGACAAAAAAATCCAAAATTAAAATGGATAAAAATACACAAGGTTTAAAATCAGGAGCAAATAATTAAAACATTGTTACGCAGCATTTCAAAAGATGTTTGCCCCACTTAAACCCTGGGTTTCTAGTCCTGATGCTCCTGGCTGCTGAAGTCAGAGTGAACACCATGGTTGGTTCCAAGGAGTTGTCTGAGGACTTTAAGACTGCAGCAGCTTAAAATCAGTCACTTCACAGTATAGACAATAGTCATTGAATGAAGAACATTCAAAACAACTGTAACCGGGTCCAGGTCTGGACGTCCAAGCAAACCCGCCCTGAACTGAGACCATAAGAAGCAAAGAGCAGTCTCCAAAGTCAGGGACGTTGTGCAGCTAAATTCAAGATGGCGAGGGAAGACTATTCAGCCAAAGTAAGTTGTCATTGTTGAAAACAATTTGCCCACAAAGATGCAGAGCGCCAAAGCAGCCCAACAGCCTGCCACTGACAAATACACTCTCCATTTACCACACTGAATCTTTACCTACGCAGGACAGGTAAATTGCCCAATTATTGGTTGGATTCATTTAAACCAAACGATAGAGCAAAAATCTTTGTTCGTAAAATACAACGACCGGTGCTTACCTGTCGAGGAGAAACTTTGCCAAAAACTCTGTATCTGTTTTGAAATTAATCATTTTGAAACGACAAACATGAAAGAAACTTCTCAAACGTCTCGGATGAACGGGAGGAATTGGGCAAACTTCCCTCAGACTGACGTGAGAGACCAGTAGAGGGTTACAAGAAACATCGTTATTTTGCTGAGTAAAGAAAGGACCTTGTTTCAGAAATACAAAATAAGACTCAACATGAATATGTGAACATTTCTTTTAAAGAAACAACTGAATATTCAACTGGGTGCACTCATTTTTTTTCACACGCCTGTATGTTTTGAATCCCTGCTTGAGACCATCTCATATCCTGTTTATTAATAACGAATGAAGGACTTTAACGGATTTGAAAAGGCCTGCTAAGTGCTGCTACTTCTCTGAGCAGAATGAATCCCGTGTTTAAGGTCACTGCTGTTGCATCTCTACCCTGGCATTGTTTCACCACACCAGTACGTTTGAGAGCAGCAACAGGCCAAAATCTCTGCTTTCAGAGCAGCGGCCCCACATGCTGCTGATCAGCGGAATCTGGCAGCTACTTAACGCCACAGTTCCTATAGAAGCTATCACTATTGATTTTGTCTTTCCTTTTTCTAAACGCACGTAGGGCTCAAACTATTTGAATATACAGGAAGAAGACATTTTTATCACAACAGCAAATCAAATTTTAAAGGAACTGTGCAGCAAGAGCCCAGTTTGAAAGAGACAAAATCTCCTACATCCTCACCTGAGCAGCCAGGATTATAATCAGCCTCTGTCTGCTCCTCCCCGTACCATCCTTCCCCACCAGCCGGTCGCATCCTCCTCCCTTCTCCTCCAGCATCCTCCTCCTCCTCCTCCTCACCAGCTGGCACAAGGGAGGTGAACTCGGACCTGCAGCGAAGGCACTGCAGGCGAGCGCAGCCGGGGCCCAGTCCAGAATCCCGCCGCTGGTTTTCCTCCGCCACGGCGGTCAAGATATCCGTCAAAACCTGCGAGGAAAACAATCCGTTTCATCATGTTTAAACATAATGGCCACGATGCTTCCAAGTTTTAAATGGCTGATGTTTTCTGTTGTGCAACATGTGGTTCATAAACAACGGGAGTCAAAATGATCGTAAACGTGCGAATAAAAACGGAACGAGGGGTTCTGCTGGAAGCTCATGTCAAACATGAATTCAGTGGAGGCTGAAAGCACCAATGGGGAAAATGCTGTTTCGCTCATTAAGACCCAGCGGGCGGCTGTAGACGTGTGCGAGGTCGTCTGTTACCTGCGCTGCCTGCTGCGGGTCATCATCCAGCAGGATGTAGCATCTCCTCCGCTTGGACTTAACGATGTAGTGGAAATGAAGCTCTACAGCAGGGAACAGAGCCTCCCTGTCCTGAGAAATAAAGCACATTTAATCTTCTATTCTCTTAAAAAAAAAATGTTACGTAAGTGAGATTAAAGCCATCAAAAACGGACTGTGTTATCAGTGGTGACCTTTTGTGTTAAAGGTGAGTGCTCAGAAGGTG
Source organism: Fundulus heteroclitus (assembly GCF_011125445.2). NCBI lineage: Eukaryota > Metazoa > Chordata > Actinopteri > Cyprinodontiformes > Fundulidae > Fundulus > Fundulus heteroclitus. The sequence goes on from NC_046384.1 coordinate 28,127,921, forward strand.
GCAGGTTGTAAAGACAACAGGAATGAACTTAAGCAGATGCTACAAGCACATTTCAAACACAGGTTCATTATGATTTGCTATCATATTGTACATGTCAGGGTTTAAATATGGAACAATGCAGGAGAGCAAGAGAAAGGGAGAAAAGAAGGCAAACAAGCCAAGACACAAAGGCTACAAGGGAGAAAGGAACGCATGAGCAAAAAGAAGGACGTAAACAAGGAAGGGAGAGAAGGAATTTCAAGGGAAAAAAAAGGAAGGACTACAGAAAGCATGAAAGGACATGAAGGAGAAAGGGAGAACCCAAAAAAGAAGGAAACTGACACCAGGAAGGAAGAACACGATATCTGGACCTTTGCATAAGAAAGTCTGGAAGGAGGGACGTTTTGCAAAATTCCATATTCTTTTTCATTTCCACACGAGGAAAATAACGAAGTAAAACTCCAGACTTTTCCAGAACGTCTATGAACCCTCCTTGGTTCAAACACCAAAATGGCTCTAAAAGGCAGAACATCAAAGTGTTCGGCCATGATGCTCTCCAGCATGTTTGGGGAAAACCAAACCCAGCAGTGCAAACATCTCAACACACATCAGCCTGATGATTTGGACTTCCTTCTCAGCTTGAAGTCAAACGAAAGTTCACCATAAATTAACTGGACACATACAGAAAGCAGGAAGGATGGACTCCCAGATAGTGTTTCTTACCAATCCGCCCTATCTAAATCAGGAAGATTAGTCTCAATCTCTTCATCGCCTTACCTCTCGGGTCCAGACGGCCTCTGTGGTCTCGACCCGGGCCAGGCTGTCCAGCTCCAGCCGACACCTCTCCATGCCGCGCTGCATGTCCACCTCCAGCAGTAAACCCTGTTTAACGCGTAAAAACATCTCCATCGTCTTCCTCTCCTGACTTTCGCCGTCAACGTCCTCTTCGTTGAGCAGGACTCCGACCAGCAGGGGGTGACACAGGTCAACTGAAGAGAAGATGGACCGAGGCACGTTTTAGTGCCTGACTTAAAAGGTATAGCACCTCACAGAGGTATTCATCTTCTTCCCATTTAGTCAAATTAGAACCACAAACTTTAGCGAATTAGCTCTAATTTGTAAAATGGAAGGGAAATGATAAATTAATTATAGCTTTTTTTTTTCCACAAATAAAAATCTTAAAAGTTTGACATGCATTTGTATTCATCACCAGTTACCTCAAAAACAAAAAAAGGCCCAGAAGAGGAGGAGATGCAGAGATCCACGGCTCAGGTTGAGCTCCACTGCCTTTATAGTAGAGCGGCACCACAGTTAAAATCCAGTTTCCCACAAGCTAGAGCAACCCCTTTTTAGCCTCGGGAGACCATCCTGATCTCGCGAGCTTTCAAGGTTTCACTCGCAGATCAGTCTGGCTACTTTCCGTTAAAGAAAATTTGGAGCCGTTCACCAAACGAACGTCCAATCAGCGTTGGCTTTGAGGCGGGTTGAAGCGTGACGCAACGAGAAGATCGACAGTTCAGTCTAAAGAACATGGCGGCTTCAGCCGATGAAACTAGCGTTAGCGTGGCTATCGAGCAAGTTTTATCGGAATTACAGAGTATTTCTTTGATGAGCTAACAAGCCTTTACCTGCAGCAGCAAGAGTAGCTTGGCTTGTGGTTGTGTTTTCGTTGTCGCTCTGTTACGAGCGACGACGAAGCATGTTGACGAGTGCGTCATATGCTTCGTTGATCTGATTGGTTTATTTGGCCCGTCGATCACCAACATAGGCCAATCAGCTAACCAGTATATTCGCCCCTTCCCAAAATTACTTCAACGGAAGGTTTCCAGATGGATATGCGAAGCAAATCTATCTGGCAGAGTCAGGTTAACCCCTTTTATCAAAAATAAAAATCTGAGTCGAACAGAGTTTTATTCTGAAAAATGGCCCGGTTTTAACAGGTCTATCACTCACTCAAAAAACATTACTTAGTTATACCAACAATGAACTGATAGCATCATACTTGGAGGCTAACCGCATGGCAAGGGCTATCGGTGAAGCATTGATCTGGCCCACTACTAAAGACACTTGCTAGGCCCAGTTCCACCAGCTAGACTGGGTTCCTCCGGCTCTGCTGACTCGAGAAGAGCTTTGATCGAACGCCCCTCTTTCCAGTGCTGGCCGCTCTAGAGGAGCTCATTCTTGGCCAACGCTTTACGCTCTCTCCGCTGACAGAGCAGCCCACAGTCTGGTAGTAAGCACACAATCAACCCAATAAAACAATATCACTGCGGTTCAAAAATGTAAGCTATTAACATGATCTCCTTGCTACCGCCATGGCTGAAGCAAAATATCTCATATAAAGGTGTAAGTTTCAACTCTGTGAATGAAAACAGCCAGACGAAGGAGCGGCCTGTTCTGGCATCAGGAAGCTCGGACCCCAGGACCACCAAGCAAGCGTGAGAAGATAATCCGAGTAGGGAGGCGCCGAGTTGGGCAGGCGAATCGAGGAGAGCCGGTGGAACTGTGGCTACTCAGAACTTCTAGGAGAGGCGACGCAATAACGGCGGCTTTAAAAGTATGTAACCATTATTGCAATGAAACGAAGTAACACTTCAGAGTAGAGTGGACATAAGCAACACGCTTCGCGTGTCCTGTTGCCCCTATATGGGACCGTGTTGCTCCCGCTGATTCACCGTTTTATTGAATTGCGTTCTTCATGCACTTTATATCGCATGTGAACATTTAGATCATTATTATGTTTGCAAAATACTACGTTTTTTATGCTGGTCGTATCATTTATGTTTTTTTTATCTATCTGCCACACCTTAAAAGTCAGTCGGTGAAACTATTGTCCGACACTAAACCGGTCCGTGGGGTAAAAAAAGGGTCGGAACCATGAATCAAGGCACAACAACCATGTGGTAGAAGGTTCTCTGATCCACTTTATAGCCTTCATGGGACAAACAGAATACAAAGATGTGGCGAAAGCTCAACATACTACCCCCATTGGTAGTATGACGGTGGTACCGTCATACTGAGGGAATGCAGGAGAAGCAGTTTTTTTTTTTATTTAAATAACATTGTTAGAAAAGTGTGAGATTCAGTTGTATTCAGTTCCCTTTACATGGAAAAAACCCTAAATACCTAAAAAACCTGGGGTGAGCAAAGGCTTTTAGAAGTCACATCAGTAGTAAGCAGGAGTCCAACTGTATGTAGCTTAATATCCCAAAACAAGCCATCGCTACTGTGAAACATGGTGGTGGCAGCATCATGCTGTGGAGATGCTGATACATTCCTGGAAGAAGACCATTAGGTGTCTGCAAAACAATCCAGACTCAGCCTCTAGAGGCACAAACCTGGTGGAGAGGTACCCCAGTGTGGCAACAGATGAGACACTTTACATGAAGTTACATGGAACAGGATGGTTTCAGTCCTACCTCCAAGTCCGTCTTCTTCTTCTTGGTTGCTACATCCACTCAAAGCCCTCGCAGACCTCTGGGAGTCAGGGCTCGACTGATGGGAGCTCACCTCCTCCAGCTTCACAGCTGGACCATCCACAATGCTGGCGTCCAGAGTGGATTCAGTCTGCTGAGTCCACTGTAACGTGGACTCTGTGTCCGGCTGCTTTGCCTCAGAGGAAAGGAGCGGCGGTGGCAGAACATCCGGGACCTCCGCAGGAGGATCATTAGGCAAATGTGTTTTGGAGGCATCGACGCTATTGGTTAGAGTCTGAGAAGCGGGCTGGCTCGTGGGGATAACAGCGGGTGCTCCTCCATCTAGATGGTGCTGGTATCTCAGCCAGTCCTCTCCCAGCTGATCTCTGAAGCTGGACATGCGCTCGATCTCCTGTCGGTGGGGAAGAACGATGTCTGGCGGAGAGACATGTATGGTTTAGATATCCGTCCAGCTGGAAAATGATAGCAGCTGCAGACATGACAGTACAAAAACCAACCCTGTGCAGAGGAAAAGGGCCTGGGCTCGTAATCGGTATCACTTGGTTCTGATATGCTGGCTCTCCGCACTTTGACCTTACTCTGAAACACCACAGGCACAGAAAATGTTAACAGCCCTTTTTTCCCCCTCAGGGACATTCCAGAGAGACAGATACTAGAACCCATCTTACTCTGGATTTCTTCCTTCTAAACCGTGACATCCCGGCTTCTGTCACGGACAGGCTGTCGCTCAGCTCCCCCGCTCCACTCGAAGGCTCCTGGTTGGTGCGTTCAGGTGGATCCCAAACAGGAGGCACAGATGTCTGTATTTGGATGACCAACTTACTGGATTTGGGTAGAACCTAAAGAACAGAAAAGCCTTTTATCTAAAGCTTATCTTAGTTTACTAATCTCAGAATAATAAATACCTGCTTCCCTTTTACTCCTCTAGCTCTCCTTCTATGAAGAATCACTCCAAACACACCTACACATAACCTGACTCCACCAGATAGATTTGCTTCGCATATCCATCTGGAAACCTTCCGTTGAAGTAATTTTGGGAAGGGGCGAAAATACTGGTTAGCTGATTGGCCTATGTTGGTGATCGACGGGCCAAATAAACCAATCAGATCAACGAAGCATATGACGTACTCGTCAACATGCTTCCTCGTCGCTCTGTTACGAGCAACGACGAAAACACAACCACAAGCCAAGCTACTCTTGCTGCTGCAGGTAAAGGCTCGTTAGCTCAGCAAAGAAATACTCTGTAATTCCGATAAAACTTGCTCAATAGCCACGCTAACGCTAGTTTCATCGGCTGAAGCCGCCATGTTCTTTAGACTGAACTGTCGCGCTTCTCGTTGCGTCACACCTCAACCCGCCTCAAAGCCAACGCTGATTGGACGTTCGTTTGGTGAACGGCTCCAAATTTTCTTTAACGGAGAGTAGCCAGACTGATCTGCGAGTGAAACCTTGAAAGCTCGCGAGATCAGGATGGTCTCACGAGGCTAATCTACACACACCTAAACTTGCTCTCCAGAGCAAATCTCAACACCTTCCACCTTTTCTTCACTTTTACGACAAATCATAATGTCAGTGAAACATTGTAGCCAATAAGAACTCCTCCAGGGTTCCTACACAGGTTTGCTGTCGAAATGTCTCAGTTTTAAAGAGTCAAATTCCTAAGGTCCGTTTTTAGCCAATTGTTAACTATAAATCATAAATTCACGAATGGATGGACAGATGGATGGGTAGATAATGAACAATTTCGTTGAGGTGTGTGTGGATGGATGGACGGACAAATACAAACCTCCTCTATTCTGTCCATTGTTGTCTGCATCGTAACCTGAAACCAAACTGCTGCTGTTAACCGTCTCCATTGTTCTAAACCCAGCTTTAACAACTCTTTACTGTATGTTCAGGTTTTGCTCCTGTTTCTTCAGTTTATTGCAAAACAATTCTTTCATGAGATGATTTATGAACAGGAGTGACATCAGAGGATTTACCACGCATGACGAGACTTACTGATAATTCAGCATAGGACAGCGGGGTTCCATCAAGTCTGAGCTAGAAAGAAACAGAAAAACAAGCTTTTATGACAGAGAAAAGCAGAAACCCAGTTAAATCAATCTAAAAAGACTGAGATTAAAGCCGCTTCTCACCCTGAGGTTGGCAGCTTTTGGGGACAGATGTCGAACAGTGGCGGTACGGTGAGTTTTCTGGAAGCACAGCGGGTTCCCTTCCAGGTTTAACTACAACAACACATCACATTTTGTGCTGAGCCGATCTGACGGGCGGTACGCGAAGCAAACACAGCGAGGAACTGAACCCCCTTCCAGGAACAGATCTGACAGGCTAAATGTGGGTCCTTACAGTACTGAGGCAGTGCAGCAGGGAGAGAGGAGAGAGCTGGGAGTGCTCCAGCAGCAGGTTGTAGGCCAGGTCCAAATGCTGGAGCGAAGACAACTGTTCCACACCTGCATGATCAGAGAGGAAAGCAGCGGAGGATCAGGATGATGATGATTATGATGATGATGTGGTCCAACACAAAACAAGTACTCGTTTAAACTCTTAAAAGTGGTTCTGGTGTTTCTCCATTTTACTTTGATTTTTTTTGTATTACGTCACCCCCCCTCCCTCTGCTCTGTGACTTCATCAGCCAACCTCTCAGTCTGACCAGAGCCGAGACTTTTTGCCTGCGTTTCAGGGGCAAGATAAGAAACCCGGCGAGTAATGCCAGTGCTCTTTACCGTTAATGGTTTCCAGTTCGTTGTTCCTGAGGACAAGCGTGTGCAGCTTGGCCCGGGCGGCGTGGCCGAGCGTTGGTGCCCTCTGCAGGCAGTTGTATCCTAGGTTTAGGTGTTCCAGTTCACTCAGGGGCTGGAAAAGAACAAAAACCAAGATAGTAGCTAATAATGAGCAGTGGAGATATTCTAAAATAAACAAAGATGCTACCTTTAGAAATTCCTCACACTCTTGAATCTTGTTATGGCTTAGATCCAACGATTTCAGGACGTTTAGCAAACTCTATGGGAGAAAGAAAGTGAGAACAGGAAAAAGGAAGCTCCAGCTGATAGTGTAGGAAAGAGTCAGACATGGGGGTTGGTCTGTCTCACCAGAGACTGGTCAAGGCAGGCGATGGAATTGTAGCTGAAATTCAGGGTGTGGAGCTCCAGCCAAGGCAGTGCAGAGCTCAGGTCACCTCCGCACAGAGAGAGCAGCTCCTAAAAAAAGGCAAAAAAAGCTACTTACTGTGGCGTCACACACACACACAGACAGACAGAGCCAGAGAGAGCGAGAGAGAGAGAGAGAGAGCGAGAGAGAGAGCGCGAGAGCGAGCGAGAGAGCGAGAGAGAGAGAGAGCGCGAGAGCGAGCGTAGAGCGAGAGAGAGAGCTCGAGATGGAGCGAGCGAGAGAGAGATATAGATAGATATAGATAGATATATAGATAGCTATATCTATATATATATCTATATATATATATATATATAGATCTATATATATATATATATATATATATATATATATATATATATATATATATATATATATATATATATATATATATATATATATATATATATATATATATATATCGATCGATAGATAGATAGATAGATAGATAGATAGACTATGCCTAACTGCCTTGGTGAGGCAGTTAGGCGCGAGGAGAGAGCTATATTTACATACACTGCTCAAAAAGATAAAGGGAAAACTTAAACAACACAATGTAACTCCAATTGACGATCAATTTAACCTGCTGTTATGCAAATGAAATAAAGAGGTGGAAACTACAAGCAGTTAGCAAGATCCCCCCCAGGTGGTGACCACAGACCACTTCTCAGTTCCTATGTTTTCTGGCTGATGTTTTGGTCACTTTTGAATGCTGCCCGTGCTTTCACTGTAGTGGTAGCATGAGACGGAGTCTACAACCCAGACAAGTGGCTCAGGTAGTGCAGCTCATCCAGGATGGCACATCAATGTGAGCTGTGGCAAGAAGGTTTGCTGTGTCTGTCAGCGTAGTGTCCAGAGCATGGAGGTGCTACCAGGAGACAGGCCAGTACATCAGGTGAAGTGGAGGAGGCCGTAGGAGTGCAACAACCCTGCAGCAGGACCGCTATCTCCGCCTTTGTGCAAGGAGAATCAGGAGGAGCACTGCCAGAGCCCTGCAGAATGCTCATATGATCAGAAACAGACTTTGTGAGAGTGGTATGAGGGCCCAACATCCACAGGTGGGGGTTATGCTCACAATCCAACACCATGCAGGATGTTTGGCATTTGCCAGAGAACACCAAGACTGGCAAATTCGCCACTGGCGCCCTTTGCTCTTCACAGATGAAAGCAGGCTCACGCAGAGCACATGTGACAGACGTGACAAAGTCTGGAGACGCTGTGGAGAACGTTCTGCCTGCAACATCCTCCAGCATGGCCAGTTTGGCAGCAGATCAGTAATGGTGCAGGGTGGCATTTCTTTCTTTGTGTGGGGGGGGGGGGGGGGGTGTCACACAGCTCTCCATGTGCTCGACAGAGGTAGCCTAACTGCCATTAGGTACAGAGATGAGATACTCAGACCCATTGTGAGACCATATGCTGGTGCTGTTGGCCCTGGTTCCTCCTAATGCAGGACAATGTCAGACCTCATGTGGCTGGAGCTGTGTCAGTAGTTCCTGCAAGATGAAGGCATTGATGCTATAGACTAGCCCGCCTGTTCCCCAGACCTGAATTCAATTGAGCACATCTGGGACATCATGTCCCACTCCATCCACCAATGCCACGTTGCACCAGACTGTCGAGGAGTTGGCGGATGCATTAGTCCATGTCTGGGAGGACATCCCTCAGGAGACCATCCGGCACATCATCAGGAGCATGCCCAGGCGTTGTAGGGAGGTCATACAGGTATGCGGAGGCCTGTGTGATTGACTTGGAATTACATTGTGTTAAGTGTTCCCTTTATTTTATGAGCAGTGTCACACACACATATATTGCTGTCTGACTAAGGCCGACATGTACCTCCAGGGAGCTGAGGCTCTTTGAGCAGGTGAAGACTTCGAGCTGGGAATAAACTCCTCGGAGTCCCTCAAGGAGGTGTGGCGGGATTCTCTTTAGCTTGAGAAAAACAAAAAGCAACAATGTCCCAGTTGAAGACAAAAAACCCTTCCTGAGTTCCTCATGACAGTATTATATTAGGAATAACCACCTTTTAAGCCCAATGTCAAACTTTGCATATTTTTCCACGAGCTTCTCGCAATAGTTTGCTGGAATTGTGGCCCATTCCTCCAGTCAAAACTGATGTAGTGGAGTTAAATTGATACATTGCTGTCCATTAAGCCACTTGAGGACACATAGTTGTTTAAACAGAGTCACATAAAGACCAGAAGCTTTAATTTAATTCCCTGGCCATCAATATTTCCACTTGTACCACGGTCTGGGTGAATACTTGATTCTGATTGGCTGCAGGGTGTCTTAAAAGAGTTGTAGGACAACAATAAAAAAAAGTTCCAGTCAAATAGCCAGATTGTTCTAAAGTACTGTGCTGGCTTAATCGTTAGCTGGTAAGACAGTTGACGCTGGTTACTTTGGCAATGCGTTACAACGACAGATATACCGCCTGGCCAAAAAAAAGGTGCCACCAAAAATAGGTCACGCACTCTAATCTCTTGTTGGACCAACTTCAGCTTTGATTACGGCATTGGTTGTGGCATTGTTTTAATAAGCTTCTGCAATGTCATAAGATTTATTTCCACTCAGTGTTGCATTCATTTTTCACCAAGATCTTGCATTGATGATGGTAGCTTCTGCCCATTGCAGACGTGAAAATAAACCTCTTATGTCCAACAACATTGAACGCAGAACGAGGTAACCCGACACAGTCTCAAGGCAAGTGGGGGGGGGAGTGAGAGGGGGGCTGGTGAAAGGACTGAGGGTAGCGAGAGAATGGAAAGAGTTAAAAACTGACTACACCACATTGATTAATGGAGCAATTTAAACTCGATGCTAGTAGTTTTGCAACTAATTTTGAGATGGTAAAGAATTAAGAACATTATTATGAAATGTATAGGCCTACTGAAAGAATATATATATAAAACTGTGTGTGTGTGTGTGTGTGTGTGTGTGTGTGTGTGTGTGTGTGTGTGTGTGTGTGTGTGTACACAAGTCTGATGTATGTTGCAACCCCTGGAAAATTCTTGCCCCTTACATGCCACTCCATAAGCTTTTTCTATATCTGTCCCTGTCTGATGTCTCATCCTTCCGTGAACCACTTTCTCACAATTCAAGGTGAATCCTGGCATTGTCATCTTGTAATATGCCCGTGCCATCATTGAAGAAATAAATTCATTGATGGAATAACCTGGTCATTCATATATTCAGGTGGTCAGCGGACCTCATTCCTTGAGCACCATGCTGTTGCTGAACCTTGACCTGACCAACTGCAGCAACCCCAGATCACAGCACTGCCCCCACAGGCTTGTACAGTAGGCAATAGGCAATGATGGGTGCACCACTTCTGTTCTCACCCTGTGCGCCAATTACTCTGGAACAGGGTAAATCTGGATTTATCAGACCATATGATCTTCTTCCCCTGCTCTAATCTGTATGTTCCCTGGCCAATTTAAGACTTTTTTCCTGGTTAGCCTCACAGATTAGTAATGATTTACAGAGTTTCCAGAGTATGTGTCTGAATGTAGGAAAATGTTATGTGGAGTTCCACAAGGCTCCATGTTGGGACCAAAATTATTTATTTTATACATTAATGCTCTGTGTGAGGTGTCACAAACATTACGCTTTGTCTTTTTTGCAGATGACAGAAATTGTTTTTGTTCAGGAAAGGGTTTATAATCATTATTAAATAGTATTGAACAAGAAATGGCCCCATTTCAAAATTGGTTTAATGATAATAAACTGTCACTGAATTGAAGTAAAACTAAGTTTAAGCTATTTCCGAATAAAAACTAGAGTGAAAAAGTTAGATTATTTTTTTAATGGAATTGATATTGAAAGAGTTCCAGAATTTAGATTTTTGGGAGTAATAATAGATGAGAAATTAAGATGGAAATCTCATATTGCATATATTAAAAAGAACATTTTAAAGTTAAGTATGTGTTGAATTATGAGTCAATGAGAATTTTTAATTGTTTTCTGATTTTGCCATACCTTCTTTATATTTTAGAAGTATTGGTTCATATACCAACAACCTAGTGCCATTGATTGTATTAGAAAAGGAGCTATATGGATTACAAATAGAGCTGCCGCAAGAGAGCACACCACTGAACTGTCTAGACTTTTAAAAATTAAGAATTTAGCTAAATTTCAAACACTTTTATTTATGCATAAGGCAAAGCATTATCAGTTACCACCTGCCATCCAAGGTCTGTTTACTTTGAATGAGGATAGTAGCAGAAGATGATTGCAGTGTAAACATCCATTTGCCAGAACCACACTTAAACAAATGACTATTTCTGTAAAACAGTGGAACTTACAGTAATTTGACCTTAAGGATTGTTCAAGTATTTTGTTATTTAAATATAAATATAAGTAAAACATTATGAACATTTATGAAATTTAATGTAAAACTATCTAGAATGTATAATTATATTTGTCAAACCCATGCTCAGGGCATAATGTGCCATTTTTTGTTTGTTTTTATTAACTGAGAAAGGGGTAGGGTTCATAAGACGTCTTCTTCAACCTACTCCTGTTATAGCATGGTATTGCATGTTTTTTGTAGACAACTGAGACCTTGTTTTGTGTGATCATTTAAATGCATTACCACGAAAAGAACAAACAAAATGAATAAACATGCTCTCATCAGCAACAGAAAACAGAAATTAAAATCTACATCTATATCATATATATGACAGGAAGTACGTATGTAGAAGCTAGGAACACTGGACCAACTGCCATGTTTTGGTGCGCTAGTTGGTTGGTTGAAGAACGATTGGAGATGTCAAGGTGAGGCCTTCAAAGGTTAAAAACACCTTACACTGTCAATCATGAAGGTGGCAGCATTGTGCTGCTGGACTGTTTTGCTCCAGAAGGTGATAGAAATAATGAAGAAAGACCACTCTCAAACCTTGATGGTTGAAACTTGGAGAGAGCTGGGTTTTCCCCAACGAAAATCCCAAAAGCGCATCAAAACTGGTGCTGGAACTGTTTCCCCAAAGCACCAATCTTAAAAATGTGTGGACTAAGAACTGACAGACTAAATTTAACATGACATTAATAATGAGGCAGTGAAAACTTTGCAGAAGAGCTAAATATAACTGTAGAAGAAACTCAGATTTTACCTCTAAATATTTGAGAGACTTGAAAGGGAAGATTTTCACTGCTGACTCCAGTCGCATGCCTGGTGGGTGGATGAGCTGCATCAAGATAAATATAAGATGAGTAGCTGGACTTTATTCACATCTAACACACATGCACTTACACACAGACCAATGATTTAGTGTTTTAGCATTTTTTTGATATATGTTTTGATGCAATAGAAAAAAAAAACGGCACAAAAAGCTAAAAAATAATCTATTAGTGGGACAATAGGAATACCAGGACAGGTAGGATCTAATTGTTGGTTTAATGGCAGATAAAGATGGAGAAGCCATCTGCATGTTCATCTGACACTTTTAATAAAGCTGTTTTAAATCATTTCACAGCTCATATTCAACACAAGGGGGCAGCGTGGCAATAAATTGCCAATGTTTATTGACGTTTGAGGCCTGGAAGAGTAGACAGTGCTGTTATCTATCATTTGAAGTAATATTAGCAAAGAAGTGCTGCAAGCAGGGTGAGCAAATGCACAGTGACAATGTAACTCAGGGCTATGAACTGGACCGGAACTCTCTCACTTAATCAGGCTGAACAAGATCTGACAAAGTTTTAGAAAGGATGAAGCACTCTTTTCTGACAAATATTAATTTGCACCCTACATAAAAAAAAGACTGTTATAACTAGGTTGTAGGTAATCTTGAATGTAAACAGAAGAATTTTGAATTTGGTTTGATTCTGAATTTGACTGGGAGCAAGTGGAGCTGCTTTAGAACTGGGCTGATGTGGTGAAATGATGAAGTTCTGGTGACGACACGAGCTGCTGAGTTCTGGAGCATTTGGAGCTTACGTAGGGATTTTTGAGGGAAACCAAAAAAAGGAAGATTGCAACAGTCGATACAGGTGATGGCGAGGCTGAAGAATAGAATTGAGACGGAGGAGAGAGTGAGGGATGGAAATAATTAAAGTTGCGTAGAGGATAATATGTAGACTGGGTGATGTTGCAAATGTGAGAGATGAAAGAAGGAGAGCTGTAAAGGCTGACACCAAGATGTCTAGCCTGAGGTGAGGGGGAGACTATGGAGCAGTCAGCGGATAAAGAAGAACTGCCTGTTTTGGATGACACTTGGTTTGTTCCTATAAGAAGGAGCTCGGTTTTATTACTGTTCAATTTTGCAAGTTTAAAGTGAACCAACGAGAGGTGAGGAAAAGAGTGCGGGAGCACAGAATTGGGTTTACCGGATAAGCAGATCAGGGCGTCATCTGCGTAGCAAGGGAAGTGAATGTTACACTTACAGAAAACAGCGACAAGGGGGAGAAGGTGAATAATGAAGAGTAGAGGTCCTAGGACGGAGCCCTGAGGTTCACCAGATGTTACAGGAAAAGGGCAGGAAAAGCAAGAACTAAAGTTGGACAAACTGAGGGGTGCCAGAAAGGTGGGAGTACAAGCAGTCAAGGGGGATAATCTGTTATAAAGGCAGCATAACCTCTAAAACACTCCCCTTTACAGCAGGTCTCCCAACAGTCAGCTATGGATGCTTTTTAAGTGAATTAATTTTTGCTCTGACTGTAGATATGAGCACATTTTGGTGAGAAGCTGTTGTCTTGTACTTTCAATTTATTTAGATTAACACACATCTGTTAAATTTGATTGGCATGCACTCGACTCTTTCCAATTTTGAAGAATAAGTAGAAGAAATGAGCCTTTGTGCCAAATCATAGTCATTCCCCACAGAGACGGGAAGTAAGGAATGAGTAATAACAGTAATTAGTAGGTAGTAAGGGAAATCCTTAAGTCACATTAACTATTGAATTCTTTCTTAACAGGCCCCTGAGACCATTTTTCTCAGTTCCACCCAACTCCTGCGTGAACAGCCACCTTGAGAGAGACTGTTTTTTGCAGCACGTCAAACAGGAACTGCAGCTGTAGCAGAGAGGAAGTGTCGGCCGGGTGGGAGGGAAGTGCCAAGAAGCCGTGCTGCTGGCTCCTGGACAGCAAGTACTGCTCAAAGAGCCTGGTGAGCTGCTGCAGTGTGCAAGCTGGGAGAGTCAGTGTGCTGCTGCCGTCCAGAACCATGTCACCTGCAGAGAAAAATGATTTAATAATAGGTTTTCCTTTTGAAACGAGAAGACAAAAAAACTAAATTTTTTCAAGCTTAATAAATAACAAATTATTATTATTTAATGTTCTTTCAGATGAGGCGTTTTATGGAAAATGCTTTCACCAGGGTTTCAGATCGTTTAAGTTTCTCACTCTCGTATAACAGAAAGAAATGAACACCTTTATTGCTAGAGTTGGCTGAAGTGTAAAGTAACTGATAATCAGCCAGAGAAGAAGTGCATATTGCTAATGGCGACACTATGATTTATATTACTTTTCATTGAGTTACGACTGCTAAGTTTATATAGAGTTGTTTAAGTTATCTTCAGCTAACTCTATTGTTGCACTGCTGTAGGTCTGGGCTTCCCTAAGGGAAATGCACCCGACCCTGGAGCTTCTATAGTTGCAGTGGAGCCTGTTTTCTGAATGGAGCCATAGATGAGAGCTATTTTTGGTTCTGTGCTAACTTAGTCTTTCATTCCTGTAGTGAGTACTCCTGACACAGGGCATCGTTGTTTAGCTGAGGAGTTTTCCTATAAAGTCACTGCTGGGGCTACTGCTGCTCTTCACGCCGTCTACTTGTTGGATTGCAGCTTTCGAAAACATAATAGTACTGATGTACATTCAGGTCCGCCCATACAGTAAATATAAGTTAGATTATAGAACATTATTTGACTGGGCTGTTTTTTTTTTGTGTGTTGTGACGGCTTTTAACAGATTTTTTTGGCTGAGAAACCTTGACTCTATCTAGCGGAACTGCCTAGCTGTTCCTGTTAAATCATTCTCTCCAACATCACCACATGCTACTTAAGGATGTGGTTTTGCTGTCATGGCAACAAATGGATGCAGTCGGCAAGGCTTTCCTTAGATCTAACTCAGAATAACTGATTTTGAGTAGAATATAACTGGATTCTAAATAAAATGACTGAGCTGGATTCCATAAACCGGAATTAAAAACTGGCCCTGGTTCGTCTTGCTGGTAGTATTTAAATAACCTCAACTGACGCGAAATGATTACATCTCTGCTTTTCAAAATCCTTTCACGACACCATGCAGACCGCAACGTACCATTACTGCGAAGTAGGGTGGCCAAGCAGTGCACAAGGGAGGACTGGCCTGGGTGAGCCACAGCCATCCTGGAACCTGTTAAACAAGCATTCAAGATCAGGACTAAGACTTCCAGATACGAACAAATCTGCTGTAATTTTTTTGTCACCACGCAGCAGCTTATTTACTTAATAAAGTGCATTGGGGTTAATCAACATGCTTTTTTTTTTTTTTACACTGTAACTAATTAGCTTTCAATCCTCTACTTTAAACAATTCAAACTTCTTTCGCCGCAGCGAGCACTGTTAGCTCATTTGATTTGTCCCGGAAGCTATGCTACATCGCTTACCTGCGCAGTGACAGCTGAAGAAACAACAGCTGACATACAGTTCTGACTCAGTGGAGTGGAAGGTAATTCACATTATTTCGTGTAAATACAGCAAAACGTGACGCAACAGTGGTTAAACCTCGGTTCCACAGCTCAGAGCTCAGTGATGTTGACATTTTTCCTGTCACGTGACATGGGAGTCAGTTGGAGCTTCTACGGTGGCCCCGATGTGACAAAATCCTTCTTCTTCTTCTTCTTGTTTTTTTTTTTATGGCGGTTGGCAAACACCTTTTATGTGCATTACCGCCACCTTCTAGACTGGAGTATGGATCAGATGTAAAACCACTATAATCTTCCCATAATACCTGTTCTCCTTAGAAAATTAAAAATACTATTAAAAACTACATTCCCCGATGATCTTTGAAGCAAACTTCTAATATCTAACTTATTTTTATTCCTATTTAAATTTCTAATTAACTCCCCCCTTTCTCGAACATACTTACTACATTCTAAAAAAATGTTGTATTATTTCTAATTTCCCACAATAACTACAGAAACCTGTATCATGTTTATTAATTATTTTAAGAGTACTGTTTAAACCTGTATGTCCAAACCTTAATCTAGATATAATATCTTCTTCTTTTTTATTCCTGCTACATTTCCTAAATTCTCCAACTTTTCTTTGGATGCTATAATAAAATCTGGCATTGCTTCCTTTATCCCACTGTTCCTGCCATTTATTCTTAATATACACTTTACTAATATTTTTAACCTAATTTTTACTCATTTTAATATTTAAATCAGCAATACACTTTTTTGCTGCATTCTTAGCAAAACTATCTGCTCATTCCCTATTACTCCAATGTGAGCAGGAACCCAAACTAATTTGACCAGAGATCCATAACTTTTAATCCTAAACATTAACTGATTAATATCAACTATAATATCTTGTCTGGATTCTGAATTTTGTTCTACAATACTTACTAATGCACTACTTGAATCTGAACCGATTACAACCGCTCTCTCTCTTGTTTCCTCAACCCATTCTAGAGCCATTAAAATAGCCATTAGTTCACCTGTATATACTGTCAATGTGTCTGTTATTCTTTTATTTCTCATAATATCTAATTCCGGAATTATAAAAGCTATTCCTATATTGTTATTTGACATTTTAGAGGCATCTGTATATATTTGTATATATTCCGCATACTCATTTCCAATATAATTTTCCACCTCTTTCTTTTCTAATTGTTTTCCTTTTTCCAGTAAGCTTAAATCAACTTCCGCTAGCTCAATTATCCATGGTGGAATAACAGGTATAACAATATGTGACAAAATCCTCTTCTTCCTCTTTTCTGTATTGGTAGATTGCAAACAATTTCAAGGTGCATGCCGCCGCCTACTGTACAAGAGTGTGTAAGTTCACGACCTCCACAAACTAAATCCTGTTTTTCAATTTAGTGTCATGTAAGTATGTGAGTAATGCTTTTCTAGTATTACAAATATCTTCTTTGTCCCCTTCTCTACCCAATATTCCTTTCAAACTCCATTCTCATCCTGCCTTTTGCACTCTTCCGTTTAATTTCTCTCTTTCAGATAAATATACCACACATTTCATTATTATATATTCAACATTTTATTTTTCTGAACAAACTACACACTGTTCATTAGTTGTTTTCGCTTTCATCCCTATTTTATTTAATTTCCATTCTTTCTTCTTTTAAATTAGATTCATGTCTGCTTTTATCTTTTGATATAGCCAAAATGGAATTGTACTAACCGGGTTACTTTGAGAGAATATTTTATTATCTAAATGGTAAATGGCTTGAATTTGTATAGCACTTTAACTAGTCTGACGACCTCCAAAGCGCTTTACACTACAGTCAGTCATTCAGCCATTCACACACACATACACATACATCGGCGCCACTGGGCCCTCTGACCACCGCCAGAGGGCCCAGTGTTCCAATAAAGCAAATTTCCCAATTTGCTTTATTGGAACACCATCTTGTAACTTTAAACTCTCCTTGTCTGGATAAATTGTTATTAATAATAGTACTTACTGGAAAATGATCTCTCCTTAATGTTGAATCTCCCCTTACTCTCATTTGATTTCTCGTATGGATCTCTCTAAAGTGAGATCAATATGTGATAACAAACCTCTGTTTATATTAGTTGTTGTACCCCTACCATCATTTAGACATATTAACAACCTTTCATCCATCATTTCTCTCCTGAATGTTCCTGAGATTATACCAGATATAGGTAGACTATGTAGGTTTTTACATGGATTAAGTTCAATATCTTAATATTTCCTGTCTTTGTAAGATTAAATAATCAAACTCATTGAATACATTTATACTCTTTAGGGGTTGGAATATTCCCATAAGCTATTCCATGTTTAATGAAAGTTGCACATCCTCCTCCACAATTAAAATGACTTCTATGTCTAATTGAACTGTAACCGTTAATTTTGAAATCTAAATGCAGTTTTAACTAAAGTGAAAAGTGATGTCAGCACAATTTTATTTATACAGCTGCAATTTAAGATACATGTCATTGTGACTATCTATCTATCTATCTATCTATCTATCTATCTATCTATCTATCTATCTATCTATCTATCTATCTATCTATCTATCTATCTATCTATCTACACACACACACACTATATATATATTATATATATATATATATATATATATATATATATATATATATATATATATATAGATATAGATATATATTTATATATATATATATATATAGTGACCTCGTCCATTTGCTATTAAAGTCCTAGCTTTCCTGGAGTATATGAATAACCACTCTTTAATCCTTCTCTTGTAGATTTTCTATTGCTGCAGTTGAACTTAGGATAGTATGTGTCTGGTCTGCTTGTATTCCCTTTATATTTAGAATCTTCCCTGCTGCTGTAACTACTGTCTGGATTTTATCACTTTTCTTTTTTATTTGTACCTTTACATTCAAATATGACAAATAAATGTAATATTGTTTTCCTTTTTTACAATCATCTTGTTTTCATCCACTTTACACTGATGAGTACATGCAATATGTCCAGCAGCTGAAGAACTGAGGATTTGTCTGTTTGTATTAAAGTATTAAAGTCCTGTCTTGCAATTTATTGATTTGTTTCTCCAATTCTCATGTCTCTTGCACCGTCCTTTCTCACTCTCTTTAGTGCTTCAACATATGAAAATTGTTCCGTTAGCTTGATTTTCTGAGCTTCTCATGCCTCTCTCTGAACTATACTTCCTCCATATGTTGCAGTGTGTTCCCCTCTACAGTTAGACTTTACTTCAGCATCTTTATCACACTTCCCATACTCATGAGGACCTCCACATCCTGCACATCTAGCTTTACTCTTACATCCTTTCACAATGTGACCCATTCTTTGACATTTTTTTGGTATGTATTCTCCTAATTTATAGTTCACAAAACCGAGTTGAAATGATTCTGCCGTCTCATTTTCAAACTGTAACATGACTGACATTTAATCTTTAACAATTCCTTCTCTTTTGCTCTTTAATGCCTGTGCAAATTCTCAGTTATCCAGGTCACCACAACAGCGAACAGGCTTAAATCGGAGGCAGACTTTTGTTCAGTCCTCTCTGAAAACGTTTCAACACCTATCCAGGAGTCTTTGTTAATTCTGGTGGCTCGCACAAAAGAGTACCCTTTGTTCTTGAGAACAAAGGGCACTCTCTTGATGACAATGATGTCCAGATTTTGGACCGGGAGAACAGATGGTTTGAAAGAGGGGTGAAAGAAGCCCATCCATCCATCTTCTTCCGCTTATCCGGGGTCGGGTCTTGGGGGTAGCAGCTTCAGTAGGGAGGCCCAGACGTCCCTCTCCCCGGCCACTTGGGCCAGCTCCTCTGGGGGAATCCCAACTTGTTCCCAGTCCAGCCGGGAGTCCCTCCAGCGTGTCCTGGGTCTTCCTCTGGGCCTCCTCCCGGTGGGACGTGCCCGAAACACCTCACCAGGGAGGCGTCCAGGAGGCATCCTGACCAGATGCCCGAGCCACCTCAACTGGCTCCTCTCGACGTGGAGGAGCAGCGGCTCTACTCTGAGTCCTCCCCGGAGGACTGAGCTCCTCACCCTATCTCTAAGGGAGAGCTCACACACACTATGGAGAAAACTCATTTCAGCCGCTTGTATCCGGGATCTCGTTCTTTCGGTCACGACCCAAAGCTCGTGACCATAGATGAGGGTAGGAACGTAGATCGACCGGTAAATCGAGAGCTTCGCCTTTTGGCTCAGCTCTCTCTTCACCACAACGGATCGGTACAGCGCCCGCTTCACAGCAGACGCTGCACCAATCCGCCTGTCGATCTCCCGCTCCATCCTCCCCTCATTCGTGAACAAGACCCAAAGATACTTGAACTCCTCCAATAGGGGCAGCACATCCTCCCCAACCCGGAGGAGGCACTCTACCCTTTTCCGGTTCAAGACCATGGTCACGGATTTGGAGGCACTGATGGTGAAAGAAGCCATCTTGGTCAAAAGAGAAAAGCCATCACTAAACAGAGGGGGAGGATTTCGCTTCCACCTCCCCAGTATTTACATCTCGGTCCTCCAACACATTCCAAAGAGATTACATCAGCAGTCTCGTCATGATTAAGGTGACTAAGGACTCCACTCACACCAAGCAATAGCTTCTAAAGTCAGTGGGTCAATGATTTACATCTGACTTAGAATGCACCTAGGAGGAAATGACTCTTCTTAATTGTGCGAATGGGAAGATATGCTTTTTTCCTTTCCCCAGCTAATGTTGTCATTTTGATGATTTGTCCTTTGCACCTTTGCTGTGTCTTGCTAACTGCATGAATCATCACTCTCCTATTGTTCATGAGTCTTGCTAGCTTGATACTACCAATTTCCTTTATGATCGCTTTGGTTAATTTAATCGAATGAAAATGTCCCCCTTCTCTTTGAAACTCAACAACCGCTTTGCACTCTTCCTCTCAACTTTGCTCTGTTTGATTTTGACTTAGGCTCCTTTTCTCCCTTTTCATCCCCGGTGACTGTGACAAAAAAATCTTGTAGTATTTATTTGTTTATTTATGATAGCAATAATTTGAAAATTTTAAATGAGGATCTGGCAAAAGTGAAATAAACAGTTTATAAATTGACTGCACTTGAAAATTCTTTTGGGGCAGAAGGTAAAGCTAACAAGTCAGGGACGGGGCAGGATGTATATGGAGTTCTATAGCATCGCATAAAGCTCAGTCTCAAAAATGTCTCAGCCATTAATGCAAAGGCTATTTGATTGATTTACAAACTATGGTATATTTGTCATGGTTTAGTTTTGATTCGGCTTTTGTTGCCATTGGTTTTCGAGTTTTCCACCTTGTTTTCTTCTTCTTCTTCTTGATTTTATTGGCGGTTGGCAACAAACTTTAAGCAGCATTACCGCCACCTACTGGTATGGAGTGTGGTTCGAAATGGACTATCAACTTATATAAGTATTTGTATCTTCCTACTCCTACCTTTAATATATAATTTAACTAAATGAATTTCCTATTTATATATACCTACATACTCTCATCCATTTTTATATATATCTTTATAATCCACCCCCCTAGATCATGCACCCATTCACACACACACCTATTTTAATCATATTCTTTGAAAAAATTTAGTTTTCTTTAAATATTTAATAATTATTTGTATATGTTTACTCCCCGAATTCTTCCTCAAAATATCTATCAAATTAATCTTTTCCTTAATATATTCAAACTCTCTTTTATACACCTTCTTTCTCTTTCATACTTATGGGATTCTAACATAACATGTTCTATCGTTTCATATCTGTCACAATAATCACATTTTCCATTATTATGCTTCCACCTTGTTTTAGTTAGGGTTTGACTTTATATATTGTTTTTAGTTTCTCCTTCCGCTCCCTTCAGCCTTCCCTTCCACTGCAGTTAGTCACACCTGCCAGCCACTAATTAGCCAGACTCACTTCACCTGCCAGCCTCCCTACTTAAGCCTCACTCTGCTGTCACTCCTTTGCCGGTCCGTCGTCGTTCTACACCCTCTCCATGCCAGTCCTCGTTTTTTGCCTTGGAAGATTTGATTTGCTTTCTCGTTTAAGGTCAGTCCTGCCGGTCTCTCTGAAAGACTATGTATCATGCTGCTAGTTCCTGGGGAAGCTCTGCCTTTTTGTCCTGGTGTCTTCTGAGAACTGCTAACCTGACTTCCTGTGTATTCCTGGATCACTGGTTACATCACCCACCATCCCATCAAACCTGTCAATAAAACTCCTCAACTTTAGTCCTGTGTGTGTGTGTGGTTCTGGGTTCATCAAAGACAAATCCTGACAATATTTAAATTAGAAGGTTACTCTGAGCCAAAACCCATGTGGACCATTCTCGGCATATTTCACAAGACTGGCCGCGCAGAGGTGGGTGAATCCGGCTTCAGACGGTAAACCCTGCCCAGTTTTCCTTCATCCTGTTCACTTAACCAGGTGATTTTTAAATCAGTGGTCTCAAAGTCAAATCCTAAAATTGGCTGGTGTTCTGCCAATTTTAGATGTGTCTTTCTTGTCCTACTTGAATCAAATGGCTAAACTACCTCACTAGCATTCAGTCAAGCTCTGCAGAGCACTGCTACTGAGTTCATATTGGAGTCAGGTGTGTTAAAGCCCCCCCCCCCTGCAGTAGGTTGCACTGCTGCCTTGCAGTAGGAAGGTCCTGGGTTCAAACCCTATGCTGGGGTCTGTTTGCATGTTCGCACTGTCCATGCATGGGTTCTCCCTGAGTACTCTGGCTTCCTCCCAAAGTCCACAAACATGACTGTTGAGTTAATTGTCTCTCTAAATTGCCCTAGGTTTGAGTGTGTGTGTGTGCATTCATGGTCGTCTGCCCTGTGATGGAATGCTGACCTGTCCAGGGTGTACCCCCACTTCTCACCTGCTGTTTGCTGATAGTAGCTGTCAGGGATGCAGTTTGGTTCCAAAAAAACAATAACTTCTTACACTTTTTTTTTTCTCCCCCACATTGAATTAATGTTCCCAACTTTAACTTTGGGTTTTTAAACATTTTCAGAGTGGGCAATAATAGTAATTATTGTTCAATGCTGGCTTAAATGAATGAAATCTGCTATTCACCATGTTTCAAACTTCAGCATCTGAACTCCAAATCTGCATGATGCATCGACTAAACTCATTAAGTGAGCAATTTTTTTTAACAGGTCTTTATTATGTTTTATTGGGTAAAAGGTAACAATGGGGCTTCGTAGCCGACACCGCACAGTGATTCGTATCAGCAGACAAAAAAAGCTAAATAAAGTTTCCTGCTTTGCATGTGCATTTGTTGCTTGGCAGCAAACAAACACTTGGTTATATACACATAGTTTTCCATCTGGGACTTGTGAAGTGAACATTTCCATGTAAGGATTTATGCGCTGCAGTTTGGTAAACATTTCCATCTAGCAAAATGCAGCACAATGAACTCACTTAAGGGGAGTCTTGGGTTTTGCCGGTTCAGCGTGCATGCGTGAAAACTTGCTTTGACAGCTAGTTCGCCACAAAATGAGGCCATCTAGCTGTGTGAGTAACTTTTTTTTTCATCATGTCTCACTAATCACATCATTTCCGTAACTTTTATTCTGCTTACAAAGTCTAAAAACCTAACCGTGAACTCATTCTTTGGAAGTCTTTGAAAGGATGAGCACACGAGTGTAGGAAACAACATCATTTGATAAGAACTAGAAACGTCAGTAATATACTTGCTTTTATTGCTTAAAATACATTTTGGATCAAGATATAGTTGCTCGGTCACACAGTGGAACAAAAGCAAGTGCATTTTTGGAAAATAAACTATTTTTGACACTTTGAATGCCCGATGAGAGGGTGATGCACTAAAACAACGTCCAAGAAATAATTGCCTTGGTTTGGATCACACCCAGAGGAATACATGCCGAGAGGATAGTTTTTACTGAAGTGAAAAGTGATGTCAAAAACAATTTAAGTAAAATGTTTATTTGACCCTAATATTAAGGTTTTGGTTTTTTCTTTTCTTTTTTTCTGATGCTAGTTTAATCTTAGTTTGACAGGTTGTCACAGCTTTGCAATTTATAAAAACTGCAATTACAGTTCTTTTTCCTTGCAAAAAATAGTAAAGTCAATTGGTTAGCAAGTCTAGAAACTACAGCTGAAAATACAAATCTTTGTTGTTATTGCTAAGTGTTCATACATCAGCTGTAGAAGCAAATTCACTCTGCCTCCCATAGGAAACAATTCTAAGTAAACCTTCAAATAATAAAACTTAATTTTTTTCTTCAGACTAAATCCTATTGGTGTTGATCAAATTTGGAACCAAACTCAGTTGATTTTAAATTGACCATTTTATGAGCTTACTCACAGGCGGCTAATGCTATCATCCCTGTTAGCATTGTGATTTGTCTGTTTCACAAGTAAACAAAAGTTTGAGGGCTGTAGCTATTTTACCCTTATATTTACCCTTATATTATATCACCCTTGCAGTATAGATCATTGAAATGGGAAGTAACAGTTTAAAATTGTACTACATGCAAAACTCATCATTTAACTTTAACTTTGTGTTCTGTCTTTTTTCCCTTTATAGTAGGTACACCCGGGGTCCGTTCTTCGTACGTCGCTAACTCAGTTAGCAGGATTTCATTGTTGACGATTTGGCATGATCTTGGATCGTTTGGTTCTTCGAAAGACTTCCTGCACTTGTTGTCATAGCAACATGTGCGCCAGCTTAAACCTGCTCCAGAGCAGGCTTATTTCATGTAAACAAGATTAGATCATGGCTGTATAAGCGGAGGAGATAGGGAAGTCTGTCGTAGCCATGTCCATTTTTACGACTGCAACCTGTTGCAGTTTTTCGAATGAATCGCGTATTGCGATTAATTCTAAAATTGCGATAGACAGGATCCTTTAGCGCAGCGGGACAGTGTAATTGTAGAGAGATTTTCTTGGTGGCTGTTATAAACAGACAAACACATCATTTAACAGTGGCTTTTAAAGAGGAAAACGTGATGTTAGAGCCATAAATACAAAATATTTAAGTCATTTGTATGATGGTTTGCTTTTTATTTTTATCATATTCAGTAAGAAGATTTGTTCGGGCCATTTTATTGTGAAGTTTAGTTTACTTTGAAAGGCTTGCTTCCTGTCGAGCCGTATATTGTATTAGAAAAAACTATGGATGCATTATCTAGCCACGGAGCAATAAAGTTTTACCGTGTAAACTGTGGATGACTTGGAAAAGGAAGATTTTTTATTTTTTATGGGTAAAGATTTTTTTTTTTAATTAAAATTCCCAGTTTACACGCATCCTTTACTTCCCGTGCCTAAGGAATGACACCGAAATGTGGATCTCTTGACATAACAAGTGCCTTTTTAAAATAAAGTATAATAATTAAAGGCTACCATTTTGTAGAATATTCTTGTATTTCACTTTTACTTCTTCCCATGTTCTAGTGGGTCCCGTGGAGGCTCTGATATCAAAGAACAAAGTAAATATGAAATTATTAAAATGCTAAAATTCATACTGTAGAATGTGATAGAAACATCTACCATGGACAGTATTTAAGCATTAATTTGTCTGCTGCTTTTTGCCAGCCCTCTCTCCTGGCTTTAACAGACTTTGAGGTGTTTTAATTAATGACTCAAATTCGGCATAACCTTCCATTAAAAGCTCGTGTTCTGCTTGGGAGAAAAACTGTGGGCGTTCTTTGGCCATGCTGAACAACCAATAGCAGCGTTGCTGATCAATGTTTCTACTATCGATACATTTCCCCTTTTAAACAAACGCATGAACGCGCAGTTGTCTCAGATAACTCAATCCAGCCATACTAATCATAAACAACAGGTGTGTTGGAAGAACCCAATTAGCTGGATCATGATTAGCCGGATGAAATCATCTTGGATGTGTCAGTTGATCTCGGATGTTTTAAGCAACGTACGAAGAACGGACCCCCGGTGTGGCGTTAGCTGTGACACCATCCAAGGGGGCAGATCATGTGACATTACCATATAAAAAATTATGGCGTCTCTGCATTTGGGGCCTAGCCCCACCAGATGTCGCTGTGGAACTCTATGTTTGTAATAATCAGTAAGATATGCTCTTTCTTTATAGAGTAATATATATATATATATATATATATATATATATATATATATATATATATATATATATATATATATATATATATATATATATATATTATTATATATTTTTTTTTTAATTTTTTATTTTATTTTATTTTTTTTTAAAAAAGCCTGATTCCATTTATAATAAAATTCTGTTTTAATCATTTGTGTCTATTTATCTAAGTCAGCCAGGAAACTGAAAAGCTTCGTAGCTAAATCATCTTGCGGCACCTCGAATTGAGCATGTTACATTCTACCGGATGGTCTGTGACTATTTAAGCAAGGCAAGGCAAATTTATTTGTATAGCACATTCAGTACAAGAACAATGCAATGTGCTTTACATGATTAAATAATTGGAAAATAAAAACAGAATAATGGCAAGTAAAAAAAACTGTTGGAATAAAATGTAGGAGAATTTAAACTGAATAAAACATAGGAAAATGCAAACCCAAAGCAAAAAATGTATCTTGTGTTGGTTGTCCTTGCTAGCTCATTGAAGGATGATGTAAATCTTTTCTGTTCAATAATGATCATTATGAGTGAGCCTTTATTTATAATTGTATGTAAACAAAAATATATTTATTTTATATAAAATAGCATTTCTAGTATGTTGGTTTATGCTAATGTATCTGTTTTGTTTAAAATTAACCAAAGTCAGGTTGTATGCATCACAAAAAAATTAGTTGCTGCTAATACGTGTTGAGTTTTTATGCCCCACCTAACTTATGATCCCAGAGAAGCCACTGATAACAGAAAGGATTTCTGGATCAATGTGTGCTTCTGTGCTTTTTTGTATCTCTGCTTTCTCTTCTCTAATGCTCCAGTCTGTCGTGGCAGGTGACTGCTCACACTAACCCTGGTTCTGCTTGAGGTTTTTCCATCATGTTAGGGAGGTTTTCCTCTCCACTGTCGCTTCATGCATGCTCAGTATGTAATCTGCTGGCTTTCCTTAGATAGGAAACTTTTTGACCAATCTGTCTGGATGATATGATTGAATTTGACTTTGTAAAGCGCTTTGAGAGGACATGTGTTGTAAATTGGCACTGTACAAATAAAATTGAATGGAATTTGATCATGATTGTTAGTCGGATCATGCAATATTCAACTAAGCACCCACACACAGCATGCCAGTCTCTGCCCAGCAGAGACTAGCGGTCACGCACAAAATTAAAAAAAGAGAATTAATATTTCCACTTTTCCAACTTTACCACACCCATTCAAGTCCTGACCAATCACACCACAGTTATCAGACACCCTGCAAGAAAAATATTCTGACCAGATGATGTGTCGAGCACAAACAGTAAGAACTCACTAAGCAGATTGCGAGCACAAGGATTGGCGCTAGAACAAGTTTCTCGCTTCTCGCGGAGTAGGCCTTTGTATCAGCCTTTATAGTTAGATGTCAATGTTAGTAATATTTGCATATGATATCTTTTCTGAAACTGTTTATAAGTTTGTGCAATCTCTAAATATGAACTATCTTGATTTATAAAAAGTCAGTAAAAACGTCTGAAATTTGGTCATTTTTAAAGTGAACATTCTGTGGTCAAATTTCGAAATGATGTAACAATTTAATTTTGATTGTGTAAAAGAATTGGTAAGATGTGAAAGACATTGGCAGGCAGATATAGGCCAAGGCTTTCTATGGCCAGTTTAAACTTTGATGTGCGTTTTTAACAGAAAGACTGGCTGAGCTATGAAGCCTTATATAGTGCTAGGATTTCATGTTCCTTTTACTAAAGCTCTGTATCGTCTAAAGGAATGTTTTTGCTGAGTTCTATCTTATATCTCATTTGCAAATAAATTACTCAGTTTCCACATCCCAACCATGCACAAACACGCTTTTTGATTTAAAAAAAAAAAAAAAAAAGGACAAAAAATTACAGTCTTGTGAATGTGTGGACAAGAAACCACAACTAGGAAGTAGTTTTTTTTTTTTATAGTTTCTTCCCACAGCTGTCTGGCTTTTTCCAGACTATGTTTCCATTATTATTCAAATGTGCGCTGAAGAAATTAATAGCTGAGAACCAAAGGTAAACACTGACAAAGAAAACATCAGTGACAATTGTTTAGCCTAGCACTGCTTTAACCATTCTTGGTCCTTTGAATCTAATTCAGTTCAATTCAATTGAAAGATACTTTACTAAACGGAAATAAAATGCTGATGTAACTCGTGTTATACGGTTGTAGACGCTGGTGGTTGCAGGCAGGAAGGATCTCCTGTACCGATCTGTCTTACAGCGGATCTGGAGAAGTCTCTAAATGAAGACACTCTATTGCTGTATGAGAGTCTGATGAAGAGGATGCTCAGAGTATATATAGTCATTATCTATAGCAGGGGTGTCAAACTCATTTTGGTTGAGGGGCCGCATACAGCTTAATCTGATCTCAAGAGGGCCACACGAGTTAACTCATTGCAAGATTAAATAGAACTAAAAAATGTGGACTTGTTGATTTTTATATTAGGTTAATTTCACTTTTACACAATATATTATGAATAACCTCAGCGTTTTTAAGAAAAGTATGTGCAATTTCAACAATACTTTTACTCAGTTAAACATTTACTTGTGCATTATGCATAAGAACTGATCACAGTGATTATACAATGTTGAAAAACATTTATTCACATTTTTTGGAACTTAAAAACACTGTCCTGCATGACAAAATACATCAAATGATAAAAATTAAGAAATGATTTGAATTTTTCCACACCTGAAGCTTAATCTGCTAATTAAAACACAGCGCCCCTCGTGGACAATATAGGAACTGCATATTTTCAATTAAACAAAGTACATGTTTTTTTTCAATAATTGTTTTATCATTCTCTTCCTTTTATCTTGTCCACTTGTGAAAGTCAAATCTGATGAGCTCTTTGTGGCATCTTATTGCCACATTGCCAGACAGGACAATGGAAAAAAAAAAAAAAAAAAAAAAAAAAAATATATATATATATATATATATATTTTTTTTTTTTTTATAATGATAATGCATTTAGCCACAGGGCCGGACTAAATTGTTCGGCGGGCCGGATCCGGCCCGCGGGCCGTATGTTTGACACCCCTGATCTATAGTATTGCAACACTCTGTCTCTGCATGGGTGTTGAAAGGTTTATTATTTGTATTCTAAAGTGTTTCTTGCCAGAGTGAGCAACGCAACCACATTGGCTGACTTTCAAGACATACTGGTGGTGGCATGGGATGTAGTGTGTGACCAAGTGTGTGTGACCAACAGTGTGTGACCAAGCTGGTGATCAGCATGCGGGGGAATTGCCAGGCATTTATCGCTGTGCAGTTGTTCTATGCCCAAATGAGGCCCCATTAAATCGTCCAAAAGGCCGGCTTCCCTTGTTTCTTCATACTTGATTCACCCAGGCCAATAAACAACATCAAATAAAACTCACTAGCAGAAAGGGCAGTGATGCATTGGCATCATTTGAAATCATGCATTTGAAAAGTTTTTTTTATGGGTGCAACCTACATACTCATCTCTGCTGTTTAACCCCACTAATGCATTTTTCCTTACAAATGCGCCATAATTGAAACGGCAATAAACGGCCTTTCCAACAGCTTTGCCAAGACGTTGACCAATTTTCCAAAATTCATTGTGCTAATGTTGTTTTTTTGTACCGCTCTGAGAAAATTGAAGAAATGGAATAAAGTTTTGCAGTTCAAATGATTGGTATCCACTGCATAAATTATACAATATGATTTTAAAGACTGAGCAACCAAAGTTTACGCATGAATAAGATAAAAGATATTTTGCATATTGCACACTGGTGTCTTCATGGAACGTGTTTCTGACTTGGCAATTTGGGCTTTACGGTTAAGAGGAGAAAATGCTTACTTTATGAACACTAAGGAAAAAACATACTGTGAGCAATCCCCGGTCATCAGTGATCCTCTGCCTTCCTCCGTCAATGCGGAGTTTATCTAGAGTTTGTGTTTGTTCAACAATTCCTCTGGGAGGAATTGAAGCAAATGACCTTGGTGGGAATCACTCTGCACACACAGGCAGACCCCGCGGTCTGTTTGGTCTAATTAGCCAGTGACCAATCTGGACACAAATCCTCACACCCTGGCTCGTGTTTATAAAACAGCAGGCCTTCTCTCCTGCATCTTTTCCACCCATGGTTTAAAAAAAAAAAAAAAAAAGACATATGGGGTTCTATGAGCAAACAGCCCTCCAGGCATCCTCCTGACTCACACCTTTCTCTGTCTCTAAGCGCCCAAGGTGAGCTACTGATGTGAGTTGGGCTAAATAATGTTAACTCAGGGTGCACCCACGAAACAAAATAATCAGCATTTATACCTGCGGTGTTAGGTTTCACATACCAGAGCTATTTCTGGGCCCCTTGGATAAACACTAATTAGTCTGCAGCACTGGACAGGGTTGACACGAGCTTGCTTTGTGGGCAGGTACGACACCTCGAGGCTCGGCCTCACCGATCGATAGGAAAAGGGACTGTGGATGCCCACAGTAGCATCGCTGTACAAATCTACGTTGGTTGGTGGAAACTGGCAACTTTTATTTGAAAGCTGTTTTAGATCAAGTTTACATCTCTTTTTTGATAAAGTATTAGAAAAGTTTAGCTTTTAAACAACAATAAGCTCCTTCCTTGCTTTTTAAGTCCAGAAACCAGCCAGTTGGGGTGTGTAAAATTCACAGGAAGAATTATTTTCAAGGAATCCTGGGATACGAATAATTCAATATTATTACATTTTTTTGTCACTGATTCTGATTCAGGCTGCTCTAATCAAATCTGATGACTGAAGATGATTCTTTGAACCAATTTAATTAGTTTTTTTTGGAAGGTATTTGAAACATTTATGATAGGTATTTTTACTCAAGTCCCACTAAATATAATTAAATATCATTACAAACCAATTGTACAGTGCCTTGCAAAAGTTTTTCTAACAACTTCACTGTATTTTATTTTTATTTTACAATATAATAACTCAATATAGTGTGTCCTTGGGAACTGGAAGAAAATGTGATAAAAAAAAAAATATTCAGTTCAACCAAAGGGCTTCAGAAATCTAATCTGAGTGCAACGTACTTTTAATTTATCAATCAGAAAAGTAGAAAGACTCAACTGCAAACCTACCAAGACATGGCCTAAGGAAGGTAAGCCATGTTGGGGACACAGCAAACATGTGAAAGACGGTGCTCTGTTTAGATCAGCAGCTCTTAAACTCGGGTCCCTGGACCCCCAGGGGTCTGCGAACCATGGGTTGGGGGTCCATGAAACGGATGCTGTCAGGCCTGAGGAGGCACTGCTGAGGATGTGTCCGGGTTGAGCTAAGTAACACAATGGACAAATATTTAACTCTGTCCACTTCATCAAAAGCCAAATCAGCTAAAATTAAGAAGTATGACAACAGTTACATCGAGTTTGGCTTTATCGAGAATGAGGATCTAATCTCTATTAGGTTTATTTATATATATATTTATTTAAACCATACATAATTCCTAATATATTAAACGATACAAAAGGCTGTTTAAAAAATACTATCAGCATGAGGAATCTTGAGGGGCCCTTGGATTTTTTTTTTTTTTTTTTTTTTTTGCCGCTGCTAAGGGATCCTTGGCCACGAAAAGTTTGAGAACTCCTGGCTTAGATAAGACCAAAAACAAAACTATTGGCCTACATGCAAAACTCTGCACGCCATATAATCTGTCCTGTGAACCATGCAATCCAAAAAAACCGGCCTTTATGGAAGACAGGCAAGAAGAAAACCCATAATTGAACAAAAGCCATATGTGCGCTTTGCCACCAGCAATGTGGAGGCGGCAGTATCATGTTGTGGGTCTGCTTTTCCTTATCAGAAACAGGAAGCTGCAGAAGTTATGAGAAAATGGATATATGCAAAAGGCGCACAGTATAGAGCTACAGTGCCATGTCCTGTGCTGGAACGGCCCAGTCAAAGTCCAGTCTTAAATGCAACTTTGGATGTATGGGCAACATTGTTAAGGGATACTCCACATCCAACCTGACTGATCTTGAGTTATTCTACAAAGAACAGGTTTATCAGTCTGTGGATGTTCAAGGCTGGTAGAGACATACCCAACGAGACCGTGGACTCTAATTAAAGAAAAAGTTGTTTCAACAAGCAATCAATCAGGGTAACTGAATACAAAGGAGAGTCACACTTTTTCAATTCAATTCAATTCAATTTTATTTATATAGCGCCAAATCATGAAACATGTCATCTCAAGGCACTTTACAAAGTCAAGTTCAATCATATTATACAGATTGGGTCAGATTATACAGATTGGTCAAAAATGTCCTATATAAGGAAACCAGTTGATTGCTTCAAAGTCCCGACAAGCAGCATTCACTCCTGGGGAACCATAGAGCCACAGGAAGAGTCATCTGCATTGTACATGGCTTTGCTGCAATCCCTCATACTGAGCAAGCATGAAGCGACAGTGGGAAGAAAAACTCCCCATTAGCGGGAAGGAAAAACCTCCGGCAGAACCGGGCTCAGTATGAACGGTCATCTGCCTCGACCGACTGGGGTTACAGAAGACAGAGCAGAGACACAACAAGAGAAACAAAAAGCACAGAAGCACACATTGATCTAGTAATCTGTTCTACATTAGATGGTAGTAGCGGGTGAGCCGTCTTCTCTGGATGATGTCACAGTTAACAGAACGCCAGACCAGGTGTACCTACTATGAAGAGAAAAGAGAGAGAACAGAAAGTTAAAGCAGAAATGACAACACATAATGCATAACTGAAGAACAGTAGAACTCAATAGAGTGAGAAAATTAGATCCTGATATACTCCAGTAGCCTAAGCCTATAGCAGTAAAACTATAAAGGTAGCTGAGAGTAACATGAGCCACTAGTTATAATTTTTGTCAAAAAGAAAAGTTTTAAGCCTAGTCTTAAAAGTAGACAGGGTGTCTGCCTCACGGACCAAAACTGGGAGTTGGTTCCACAGGAGAGGAGCCTGATAGCTAAAGGATCTGCCTCCCATTCTACTTTTAGAGACTCTAGGAACCACCAGCAGACCTGCAGTCTGAGAGCGAAGTGCTCTGTTAGGAACATACGGGGTAATCAGAGCTCTGATATATGATGGGGTTTGATTATTAAGGGCTTTATACGTTAGAAGAAGAATTTTAAATTCTATTCTTGATTTAACAGGAAGCCAATGAAGGGAAGCTAAAATTGGAGAAATATGATCCCTCTTGTTGATTTTCATCAGAACTCTTGCTGCAGCATTTTGGATCAGCTGAAGGCTTTGAACTGCATTTTGTGGACTTCCTGATAGTAAAGAATTACAATAGTCCAGCCTTGAAGTGACAAATGCATGGACTAGTTTTTCAGTCCATGCACTTTTCAGGTTTTTATTTAAAAAATGTCAAAATCAGTTTCATTGAACGGTATATTTGTGGCCAATTTTATGTTGATAAATCTCATTAATTGTGCAGATCAAGATCGGGAGTTAAGAAAATATAATTTATGATTGCATTGCCCCGGCAACAGAGATTAAACAGAAATATCACACATTTAACGGTGTAGCTTCGCATTTCTTCAAATAACATCATTTTGTGGCCGGATCCCAAACCTGGGAATTTGTAGGACCCAGCAGCCCTCCCATTCCCCCTGCTTCACCTGTTCGCAGACACATTTCTTGCCCCCTTTTCTCACTCGGGATTGCATTCGATCAGTCCCCCCGTGACAATGACCAAAGCCCACGCGCGCCCGACAATGCTGTGGTTCGCCGGCTGCAGCCTGCTGCTCCTCTCCGCGCCGCTCGCCGGCGCCTCCCTGTCCGAGATGGTGTTCCGATGCCCGGGCTGCACCGCGGAGCGCCAGGCGCTCTGCCCGCAGCTCACCGAGCAGTGCGCGGAGATGGTGCGCGAGCCGGGCTGCGGGTGCTGCCCCGTGTGCGCCCGGCAGCAGGGCGAGGCGTGCGGCGTCTACACTCCGAGGTGCTCCACCGGTCTGCGCTGCTACCCGACGCCCGACTCGGAGCTTCCCCTGGAGCAACTGGTGCAGGGCCAGGGCCAGTGTCGGCGCAAAGTGGACGCAGAGACGGCAACTTACAGCCCGGAGCAGCGGGAGCACACCAGCGGTCAGTCAGTTCACTGAAATCCTCAATCAATTTTTAATGACACTGTCTAGACGGCAGCCTGTAGACAGATTGCACTGTCATGAATGGTCGAATAAGGTAAAGTGATCATCCTCCTGTTTATTAGTGCATAATAACTCCTGAATATGCAAGATTGTGAATTAAAACATGTCTAAAAAAATTATTGAGAATTTATAGATTTGTTGTATAGCCTATGGCTATTTCTATTTATTCTTATGCATCTAGGACACTGAACCATGTTAAAGATGGCATTATGTGTTGTGAGTACTCTTCATTCGGTTGATCTGCAGCTGTGGTCCATAACAGCCTGGTCTCCAGCTTTTCCTAACACACTCCCCTCCCAACCACCCTAAATGGCCTTTGAAACGCCGCAACAGAGAACAAGTGGCCTGGAGAAAAAAAAATACTCTGAAGTTGTACTTGGATCGAAACCGAAAACACTGAAGTATTGATGTTTCCACGGGGGTTTGCAGGGAGGGGACTGCAACAGGAATGCAGCATAGATTGCAAAGCTGAACTTTAAGCTTTGGCCAGATGAAGCTGCAAACTGCTGTTGACAGTGACTGAGCCGACTATAATCTGCCTGTATCCGGGTAACTAACAGACAATGTCTATATGCAACTCTTCGGTAGAGTTTTTACATCACAATGCAAAACTAAACCACCTTTTATTGGAATATCATGATTGAAAAACACAATTTTCCTACAAACACAAATCTGCGGGGGGTGGCGTGCACATGGAAGGATCCCCATAAATAAAGCTATTTGCCACCAATTGCCTTCCAAAGTCACTGTGGCAAAATTGTAAACTTTTTGAGACATGGCTGTCCACTTGAACTGACAGGTCGGGCAGGAAAAGCACTGCTCAGAGAAGAAATCAATAGGTCCATGGTAGCTCTGGAGGAGCTGCAGAGATCCAGAGCTCAGGTGGGAGAGTCTGTTTGTTGTGCACTCTACAAATCTGACCTATGTGAAAGAGTCGCAAGTAGAACATCAGATCTTACCTTCAGACGGAGACTTTGTTTGTATTGGAATGCCCTGGAACTTCTGGCATTCGACCTGTAGGGAGCCTTAATACAGAAATGAAGATAAAAGAATGAAAACGCTGTAGTAAGATAATGATCACCCTTAATAAATCCTGTTTTTTTTTTCTTCCTATTGTCATAGCTTCAAATATATGACATGAAACAGGTAGGATTCGCAGAAATTATTGAGAAGAGAGTATTGGGATAATTAGGTCTTTATATTGGTTGTAAAAAGTTTGAGAAAGAATGCCAGTTTGGAGATTTAGTAGAAGATCTAGAAGTGCTCACCATATTTGGAGCACCGACCTCTCAGGATCTTTGTCTTCCGTGCGTCTCTCTCTCCCCCTTTCCAGTCTGAAACTACCAGTGAAGGCCATTGGTGCCACAAAACCTTTTAAACATTTTTTTTTTTTTTAAAGTTTGCTGCAGTTTGAGTGAAATGCACCTGGACTTACTCACTGTGGGGCAACTAAGGATTATTTTGAAGGCAAGTTAATACATATATATTTTCACTGAATTATAGTGAGCCTTAATGGTATAGTGGACAATCTTCTTTTTATTTTTCAGGTTCCCTTTTCTGGCAGTGTAGCATTAAGAATTGCCGTTTTAATGCCAAAGAGAGCCCAACTTTCACAAGTGAATTCAATTCAATTCAATTCAATTTTATTTATATAGCGCCAAATCATGAAACATGTCATCTCAAGGCACTTTACAAAATCAAGTTCAATCATATTATACAGATTGGGTCAGATTATACAGATTGGTCAAAAATGTCCTATATAAGGAAACCAGTTGATCGCATCAAAGTCCCGACAAGCAGCATTCACTCCTGGGGAACCGTAGAGCCACAGGGAGAGTCGTCTGCATTTGCCATGGCTTTGCTGCAATCCCTCATACTGAGCAAGCATGAAGCGACAGTGGGAAGAAAAACTCCCCATTAACGGGAAGGAAGACCTCCAGCAGAACCGGGCTCAGTATGAACGGTCATCTGCCTCGACCGACTGGGGGTTACAGAAGACAGAGCAGAGACACAACAAGACAGACAAAAAAGCACAGAAGCTCACATTGATCTAGTAATCTGTTCTACATTAGATGGTAGCATTACTGCTTTTGCCATAGTGCTCTTCTTGATTTATATATGCAAAAGGCTTTATTAGATTTATTCTGGGACAGTTTCATGTTCAGTGGACCCAAAAACAGGAACGTAGAAGAGAAAAAATTAAGAGAAAAGATGGGACAAAATGCTACATAGGGGAAAAGGTTAAAAGAATAGAGGAGAGGAAAAGAAAAGAAAAGAACAAGATAACATCCTCTGACTCTGCTTCTACACCTGCAAAGAGAGATACAAAAGGAACAGCAAAACCAACTGATAAAGGATTACAGGTACAAACAACCAAAGCCTTGATACCATCACTGAAGGATACACAGTATTATTTAATACAAAATATATAATGGACAGCTAAAGCTAATTATAGGGGTTTACTGTATAGAAGGGAATATGTAAGCACCTGAATCCAAGCACCTGTAAGTGTTTTTGAGAGTGCACTTGTGTATGTAAGGTTTATCCATAACAAAAAGGCTGCAGACTTTGCTTCAATCCAACCTGCATATGTGGCGGTTCTCCGAATTCCGGTGGGATCCTCTGCAGAGGAATATGAGAGTGTTCTCCCCCTAGCTGCTCCAACTTAGCACAGTCAGAGCTTCAAAAGAGAGCGATATTACTCTGGCCAGGGTGTTTTATACAGTGGCCTACCTGCTGGGACAACATTCACTTGGGAGGCGTGACCGCAACAGTCTTTCACAATTATTTGGCCTTAGATTAGCCTTAGAGTCTGATCTTATGTTATTTTCCTGTTGGCTGGGGTGCGGGTGGGGCACTCCACACTTAGTGGATACCTGACAAGAAGACAAATAGAAAACCAGGTACACAGTCACATTCACACATTTTTCACCCTAGTGCACCCACTTACCCACCAAAAAAAAAGTAAAAAAAAAAGGGCCGCAGTACACACACTCACCACACACATCTATACGTCTATACCTGGCCTTACCCAGGTCCAGGCAATGGCACATCAGAGGGGTATCCAGCCCCCTGACCTGGGAGGTGGGGCTGGATACCCCTACACAGTCCATACACCTGATCCCAGCCCTGATGACCCACAGGGCCCATCCACCCGGAGATGGGGCCAACATGAACCGAACAGGCCCGCCAACCAGAGCCCAACCCTCAAACCCTGAGGTGCTACCTCCCCAACACCCTGCTCTACATACTTAAGTGCTTCCCCCGTATTCCAAGGGAGAGCAGAAGCACCAGCCCCAACTGACCCCTGTGGCTGAACATCCAGACCCCGACCAGGTGGCCTGCTCCTCCTAAAGGCCCTGTTAGAATGGACCCCAGACTGCCTCTGCCCGCTCAAATGTCATGTTGTTGCATGTTGTTCTCAAGTGTATTTAAAACTGGGAGGGCTAAAAGGGAGGTGCCCAGTGAAGCCCACTCCCCCCACCGCCCTCTGGAAGGCAGCCAGTGCACTCCACCATGCAGTCCCACCCAGAACCCTAAATTTATAAATGCAAAGAGAAAGTAAGAGGAAGCCCCCACCCCCTCTCTCCCCTATGCCTTACCCCTCCTGCAATTAATGTCCTACATATATTCCCGG
The DNA here is from genome assembly GCF_011125445.2 of Fundulus heteroclitus. Taxonomy (NCBI): domain Eukaryota; kingdom Metazoa; phylum Chordata; class Actinopteri; order Cyprinodontiformes; family Fundulidae; genus Fundulus; species Fundulus heteroclitus. The sequence continues at coordinate 28,164,985 of NC_046384.1, forward strand.
AGAGCGATTCACTGCTAGCTGCACCACCATAGTCTGCAGGTCAGAGATAAGTGGCGAGGCCCTAGAGCCAACTGCAAACCAGGACCAACCCCTGCACCACCCCCACTCCCCCACACACACAAACACACTCCCCAGAGGAGGGCCGGGAAGGTCTGGGGAAAGAAAGAGAGAGAGAGAGAAAATAAGAAAATAAAAAACACTCTAGTCAGTAAGCCTACCGAACCATGCAGACCCCTATTCCCTGGATAGAACCAACACGAAAGCCACCATGAACCAGGACCAAGACAAGGAGCCAGACAAGGAGCTATCCAAGCAACCCCCCCCCCCCCCCCCCCCACATTAGCCTCGTGAGACCATCCTGATCTCGCGAGCTTTTAAGGTTTCACTCGCAGATCAGTCTGGCTACTCTCCGTTAAAGAAAATTTGGAGCCGTTCACCAAACGAACGTCCAATCAGCGTTGGCTTTGAGGCGGGTTCAGGTGTGACGCAACTAGAAGCGCGACAGTTCAGTCTAAAGAACATGGCGGCTTCAGCCGAGGAAACTAGCGTTAGCGTGGCTATCGAGCAAGTTTTATCGGAATTACAGAGTATCTCTTTGCTGAGCTAACGAGCCTTTACCTGCAGCAGCAAGAGTAGCTTGGCTTGTGGTTGTGTTTTCGTCGTAACAGAGCGACGACGAAGCATGTTGACGAGTACGTCATATGCTTGACGTACTCGTACAGATGTTGATCTGATTGGTTTATTGGCCCGTCTATCACCAACATAGGCCAATCAGCTAACCAGTATTTTCGCCCCTTCCCAAAATTACTTCAACGGAAGGTTTCCAGATGGATATGCGGAGCAAATACATCTGGCGGAGTCAGGTAACCCCCACATACCAAGGAAAGAAAAATTACACTAAACTCTCTGAAGGGGAGAGTATCTGCCTTGAGTTGTTAAGTTCCATACCCCCCGCCAGCTTGACAGACCCCAAGGCCTGCCAGCACACCAGAGGCCCTGGGTAGGGCCAGACACCCAGGCATGCACCAGCCCAAACCCTCAGCGACATACTCCACAGAACCCAAGCCCCTGACCCCTCGCCACCCCAGACTCACCCAGGAGCAGCACAGCTACCAGACTTAACCCATGCCCACCGGTGCCACCGGTGGAGAACTCCCCAAGAGCATCACGGGTGGCCGTTGGAGGCCGACCCAAGGCCCCCAAAGCCCTACTCCTGGCACTCCCAAGACTCTCAAGACCCAGGCACCCCTAAATCAACCACCATGCATTACAGGACACATACAACAGCCCCCCATTCCCACTAGGTGATGGAGCCAATCAAAGGGGCCCAGAGAGATCGATCCTGGTGTCTTTCAAATCAGAGGTAGAGGAGTCCAGCGATTTAAACCAGTCAAATTATGGTTTATTTGGGATAATTGAGAATAAGTAATTATTTCTAGGAAAACCATCATTTTAATAGAAGCAACCCTTCCCAATTAGTAAAATTGGGAGAGAGTTCCATCTGGTGAGATCATCTTCTATCTTTTAATGAAGGTGAGGTTAAGTTTTGTTAAATCTGCCTTTTTGGTGAAACAGTAATTACCCAAATATTGAATCCTCCCTGACTGTAGTTGTAAATCTAGGGTGTTCTGTAAAGAGCAGTTAATTGGCAGTACTGTAGATTTTGACCAAATTATAGAATAATCTGAAACTTTTGAGAAAGATTTTAGTAATCTAATTATGAGAGAGAGAGAGAGAGAGAGAGAGAGAGAGAGAGAGAGAGAGAGAGAGAGAGAGAGAGAGAGAGAGAGAGAGAGAGAGAGAGAGAGAGGTGATTGAGGGGTGGAGATAAAGTAATACATCATGCACACAAAGACTACTTTTATGCTCTATATTCATACATTTAATCACCTTTAATATCATTATTTTTGTATGATTTTTGCTGTCAGTGGTTCAATAAAAATAGCAAACAGTTAGGGAGAAAGGGGGCATCCTTGCGTGGTGCCCCAGGCAAGGAAAGGCAGAAAATTAAGATGGTGCAGAGAGTCAGAAGGGGTCAAAGAAAAAGGATAATGACCCATAACCCAGAAACCCAGCCATGACTTAACCCATTTACCGTGGGTCCTGCTGAGCTGTGCATACATGTAATTTATCACCATATCAAGCTCTATTCTCTTAACCAGTGTTTCATGCTATAAAGTGTTGTGCTGCTAATAAAGCCACGGAGTGACCTCCCGATCCCTGAACAACTGACCATTAACTATCTACAGCCACTGTAGCCCTAGTGCCCTCAGCAATGTATTTCTTCCTGATTGGGAATAATACTCACTTTCGATCAAGAATTTCCTTTGGAGACTGGTCATTAATGCTGAAATTTGTTACTTGCAGCTCTCTGCCCCAACTTCTGACCTCCTCTTTTTGCATGTAATGTTTAAATATAGCTATAGTTGTCCGAGGCTGGGTTTTATCGGGCTTCTTACTGCCGAGCCGGTGAACACGATGGAACGGGATGTTTTGTACCTCATCTCCTGGAAGCTTCAGCTGCTGCCAGAGGAACTCACGGATTGTTTTTTTGCGCACTTCTAGTGTTTATGTTTCCAGTTAGTTTCGGTGTTAGCCATTCATTGTAGCTTCAAACTGTTACAAGTTTGTAAAAAGAAGAGTAAGGCCTTAGTAGGAGAGGGCATAACAAGCCGTGCATATGGGCGCCAGTTGGTGGAAGCGACTTAACTCTGGAAAACCTGAATGCTGACTCAGAATGAGCTGATTGTAAGTTTCAGCTGATCATTTATATTCACCCAGCAAGATGTGAGGTAGCGGTTTACTTCATGAGGGACAGAGAGCAGAAGGACCTTCACATGGGCTACATTTAGATTTGAAAGCTCTGACTGTGAAAGAAAACAGCAGGAACACTCTGAACATATCTGGTGCTTAGAACCATATTATAGAGCTAAAGTGAAGCCATAAAGTTTGTTCAGTTTAGCTTCACTGCCCTCCTTGAAGGAGCAGAAAGCCATGCTTCTTATACAGATCAGCTGCGTTTCTGACGTAGGCACATCAAACATGCTGTATCGTGCGCCTGCTGGTTGATTGACAGCTCCCTCCAGATGAATATGCAGATTTATTATTGAACGCTGTGGGCTCTGATTCTTAAGCTGTAGAGGCCAGGGGAGAGACTGTAGGAAAATGTAGCACTACTGTCTGATTCTAAGTATTGCATCATGAAGCCCTTTTATGCTGAAGACTCAGCGCCGACTTGGAGGAGGGCCCCTTCCCAAAAGTTTGCCTAGGGCCTTAAGAGAGCTAAATCCTCCACTGACTCTAGATGTGTGTAATTTAATCTCATTATGAATCGGTAAGCCTTAGCAGTTTGTTAAAGAACATAAGTTGACAAACTGCATCATGAAGATGACGGTTAAAGTTGCAGAGAGGTTTGAAGCAAGCTAGTTGATAAAGCATCTCAAAAGTCTGAAAAAATGCTTGATTATTGAGACGGGATATAATGCAACACAGTCCCATACAAAGCACTTATAATAGTCGTCATATTCTGAGCTGCAAATAAGCACCAGAATTTATTTCCCTGATATAATGAAGTTCTATGTCACAGCAAAGCAAACAGAGAAAATAAGGAAATTCCTGCATAGTGCTGAAAATGCTAAAAAAAAAATTGTATATACAAGATCAAATCTTATTAAAAGAGAATAGTAATGTCTCAAAGTTTTCACATCATGACCCATTTTCTTAGAGAGATACTCACCCCCAGTTCGACCTTTTTTTTTTGCTAATTAACTGTATGGATGTCTTAAAGGCCTGTCTGTCTGCATATTTTTTGACAATGTACTTCACATTTGTTGAAATCCTGCTTTTGTCTAAAATTATCTGTGTGGCGCCCTCCTCATGTTTACTGAGTGTACTGCCCTTGAATATTGTGATGTCACCCAGAAAGACATACGTCCGTCTCGTATGCCTCCATAGCGAGTTACATTTGGAATAGTGAGCTTTGTGATTTTCCTTTGGGTTCTCACACTGGCAAATTATTAGCTTAGCATTCAGTTAGTTTATTTAGCATTTATTCACCTTGTTCTTGTAGCCCAACCCTCACCCCCCCCCCCCCCCCCGCATGTTCCCTGGTCCGCCCGGCACCTGCTGGGTTTTGGATCGTTGTCCTGTTGTCTAACTGTGTCCCCAGACCATCACACTGTTACCACCATGCTTGACTGTCAGTACTTTCATGCTGTTAGTACTACACCAAAGTAACGGAACGCACACCAACATATCCACTTTTTTTCTCGCCAGTCAGTAGAATATTTTTCTGAAACTTTATCAATATTTTTTTGTTTCTTTCAGGCCTTGGAACTCTTCCATCAATGCCATTTTTTTTGTCCAGTTTCTTTCTTAATTTTGAATCCAGACCACTAACCTAAACTGAGTTACCATAAGTGAGGTTTGCAGTGTGGTTAGATGGCGTTAAGGTTTTTTTTTTAAATCCTAGATGAAGCTTTGACATGCTCCTGGAGTCATTTTGGTTGGCTGGTTACTCTTGGGAGTGTTCCATGTTTTCTTCATTCATGGATAATGGCTTTCTTTGTGGTTCACTAGAGTCTCGCCGCCCTACAAATAGCTTTGTAATACTTTCCAGAGTAATACATGCAAGTGACTTTGGTTCCCATCTGTGCTTGGTGTGTTGCTTTTTCTGATCCTTTAGTCTACCTCATTTTGTCAAACAAGCTTTCCAAAGAAGGGATTTCTTGATCCTTCTGGTCTGGTAATAATCAGGCCTGGGTGTGGTTATTAAAACGGAACCAAACAAAGGCCAAGCAAAAAATAAATAATTACTGAACACTGTATTTAGAATTCTAGAAAGTATAGATGCTGTTTCAAACTGAAGCGATGAAATAATTGATCTTTTATTAATTAAATTTTTCTTGATAGGTACTGTATTGACATATTTTTTTCATCAGCCATAGATCATCTTTTTTTCTTAGCTTTTAATTGATCCAAACTAATTTGTAGTGGATATTATTTTCTGTGCATTGCATTATAAAAAATAAGCTGTAAAACAATATCATTGTTCAAAAAGGCTTATTATTTAACATAACTCTAGAAGTTATTGTGTACTTTTTAATTTACAAAATCATCAAGTAACAGAAATGTACAGGTTAACTGCTCTAATTTATCTGGACACATTTGAAATACAACCTTCTTTGTGTGAGTTAATATGAATTTGGAAGGAGTTGATCCACAACCGTAACATTAACAGATCTCATGGAAAAAGTGGCAAATTCCATGGAGAAAAAATAAAATAAATTTGAGAGAAAAAAAAAAGAATTTGACACAATGAGGTATTAAATATTACATAATAAACTAGACATATATGGAATAAGGGGGGTAGCACAATATCAGGAAAATGTAACTGCAATCCTTTTGTAAAATATTGCCTTGACAATATACAGCACATTATGATGAATCCAATTTTTCTGACTTGTTTCTGCCTTTTTTTCTAACTCACAATTTCCCTAGTCACTCTTTTTGAATCCCAGAATTACAAATATACATCATGTATAGGGATTGAGGTCAATAAAAATCTATCCAACTGGCCGAATATGTTATTTACATGCAGAATTATCATTTATGGGTCTTAATGACATTTAGTACCAACCAAAGATTTTATCCCAGGAATTCTTTGTAATTCCAGTATAGCATACATTGATATTTGATGATGACTGCATTTTAATGTTGTACATAGTTCTAATTGGAAACAACATGTTCATACAAAGAAGTGTGTTTCTGACAGGAAATGAGACAGACATCTATTAACAAAGAATAAAACAATGTAAGAGGAGTTTTAGTTTTGATACTCCTTTTCCATGTATATTTATCCTAAAGATATATATTTCAATTTAAAAATGTGTCTTTTTTAAATTATTTATGCTCTTGGTAATAATTGACCTCCTTTCCGTCACCCTAATCTTTAGCTTTTCTATATCATTGATATCATTATTGAAAACAAGGTATAGGAATTTATTGGGGTGGTAATAACAGAATGCAATACATTATAATCGTTGTATTATTTGTTGTATTGGTTTATCAGGGCCCTGCGATAGACTGCCGATCTGTCCAGGGTGTAGCCCGCCTCTCGCCCATTGACAGCTGGAGAAAGGCACCAACACCCCCCGTGACCCCAATAGGGATAAGGGATTTTTTTATGAGGAAAATGTTTTATGTGTGAGAAGAGTGTTATTGAGATATTTTTGTTTATTGGCTGATTGTGTCATTTTTATATGATGTGTTCACTGAGACTCTTGGTGTGCTGTGGCCTTATTAGCAGGTGACAGTTGCGGTTTTAGGATGGAGGTGTGTTCTCCGCGGGGGCTTTGGGGGCGGTGCGCTGCGATCTGCTAGCTGCAGGGCATAGACGATCCTTTCTTTGGCTGATAGAGAGCCAAAGAAACGGCTTTGCCTCTGGTCAGTGTCTGTCCACAGCAGTGAACTTGGAGGACAACCTCCGAGCTTTGCAGTGGTGCCCAACCACCAATCCACCCACTGGCCAACCCCCAGCGAGTCCTTCCACACGTTTACAGCAAAAAACTATTTTGCTACTTCTACGCAAACATACACATATATGCATGGAAGCACTGAAAACTCCCCAGTAAACACACACTTAAAACTATAGTTGGTAATCCTGTTCAGAAACACTTTTTGTAATACTGGGTAAAATTGTCCGTTCTTAAAGTAGTAGTTTGACAGAGTTTTGTTCCTGCTTTCATTCCCCTCTGTCCCTCAAGTTCCGGGGGTATCTTCATATCTATTGGTTTACCCACATACCAATCATTCTGACATGCTCACATAATGCCAGTGTGTATGCATGTCCCTCGTTAGTTTCCACTTGCTGGCTGGGCATGTGCACTTCTAGTGTTTATGTATCTGGTTAGCTAGCAGTTAGCCGTTCATTGTAGCTCCACTGCTGTCACCGTAGACTTTGAACATGGCTAAATGTCGCATGAAGTGAACCACGTGCATGTTTATGAGAAGAAGAGGAAGAAATTCTTCATGTTTTAATATTTTTATGTTTTATTTTTCTCTCATCATTATTGTTAGTTTAAAGAAGTCATAGTATGACTGTGAACATTTCCCCTTCTATGTCTTCATAATGACTGTGGCCTGTTCAATTTGTTACCTGAACCACATATGAGGTGACATGTCATTAATTCGATAAAGTCAGCTGTGCAACAGGGGGACATGTCTACCCCCCTTTGTGGAGGAAATCTGCCAATACAAGGAAAACAGACCCAACATACTGCTTACCTAGGTGAGACCGCACTCTTGATATTATATTTTTGGTGCTTTACACTGCCCCCCCCCCCCCCCCCCCCAACCCAAAAAAAAAAATAGAAAGAAAGAAAGAAATTGCTGGTTTACATATGGTCTCTATCTTGTTTGGGCAAATTGCAAGCCACGTCTAGTACAATTTTATAGAGGACCTTCGATTTCAGGTGAAAACAGGCAGGAGATATTTCCTTTTATGGTATTAATTGTCATATTTGGACCGATGAAATTATTTAATACATTTTGATGAAAACATGGCTGGTTTTAATCATAAATTCTTCCTTTTCAAACGAAACACACAAAAACTTGTTGTTGTTATTTGGTTTCTGTAGAACCCTACATCCGAGTAAGGTCGACTTTATCAGACTGGACTGATATGTTGTTGTTTTGACAAGAATAACACAAGGTATGACCTGATAAAAGAACAAGTTTACTTAAAAAGACTCAAATATTCTGTATTCTTTAGTAGACGAGATACAAAAAGGGTTCAAAAATCATGTTGAATTTGACTGCTTATTGATCCTAAAAACAGCACGCTGTCAGAGTTAATTTAGGCCCAACTGTTATTCGAGTCCATTTTAGTTCGTGATAATAAGTAAGGAAAACATAATGTTGTGCTGTTATGGAGAAAGTTGTCATGGAGAAGGAAAACTAGAGAAACAAAAGGAAGCTAAAAACAACCCGTGCCCTCTGGGGACTGGAATCACATTCATTGAGAAGGGGCATTCCTGTGTACCTTCAGGGGTGTCCAGGCAGATCCGGCAGGCCTGAAATAGCAGCGAGATAATCCCTCAAACCCATCCTGAAAAATCCCACCTAAAAACGGGTATTTGCACCGTCTCCCCCTGAGGCGTTGACTTCAGACATATCCATGCCACAAATCTCCTCGTACTTATTGAGAAAGAAAATAACTTCCCACCCCACTATTTTGGGCAATGGTTGTTAAAGACAGTATAAACAATGTCTGACATACTATTGATACTGGAGGGTGGGCGAAGGCTTTGGACCCACACTGGTGGGAATAGGCAGAAAATACTAATTTAAAACAAATATTTGAGTTGCTGATATTGAGGTTAATAGTTGCTAACATGACTTGTATAACATACATTTCTAATTTATTAATAATAGTAATTTATCTGATTAAATATGTTTTGAACACTTTATTTCATCTATTGTCATTTTGGAGAAAATTCTGTTATCTTTTTCATAAAACCAAAAATAACAGGAAGCTGTATCTAAGAGTGATGTGGTGAAATTTCACGCTGTTTTTGTAAACAGTTACTTACAACTGATAGGAATGACTTAGACACAAGAATACATCTTGAAGGTCTTAAACAACAGAAACATCCAAAAACGTTGAAGTAATTAGAATACATCTGCCTCCCATTCTACTTTTAGAGATTTTAGGAACCTGTCTGAGGGCAAAGTGGTCTTTTAGGAACATACGGGGTAATCAGATCTGTGATATATGATGGATTTAGACTATTAAGGGCTTTATACGTGAGAAGGAGAATTTTAAATTCTATTCTTGATTTAACAGGAAACTAATAAAGGGAAGCTAAAATTGGAGAAATATGATCCCTCTTGTTGGTTTTCATCAGAACTCTTGCTGCAGCATTTTACATCTGCTGAAGGCTTTGAACTGTGTTTTGTGGACTTCCTGATAGTAAATAATTACAATAGTCCAGCCTTGAAGTAACAAATTCATGGACTAGTTTTTCAGCATTACTACTGGACAGAATATTTCTAATTTTGCCGATATTCCGGAGGTGAAAAAGGAAATCCTGGATTTAAATGACATGTCTTGGTCATAAATATCACCAGGATTTTTTACTTTATTACCAGAGGCCAATTTCATGACATCCAGATTAAGTGATTGATTAAGAAGTTTATTTTTGGGGGATTACAACCAAAGATTACAACTTCTGTTTTGTCAGAAATTAAAGGCAGGAAATTTAAAGTCATCCAGGTTTTGATGTCATCAAGACATGCCTGTAGTCAAACTAATTGATTGGATTCATCAGGATTTATGGATGAATATATCTTAGTGTCATCAGCATAAAAGTGGAAATTAATCCCATGCTATCTGACATCAACATAGGGTTTTTGGCCTACTGATTTTAATTTTATTGCAGTGATTCAGCCAGATTAAAGGGTGAATGTCACGTAATCAAAATTGCATTTAAGTGCTGCCTTTGACTAGGCCATTAAGCCCCTTTTTCAGCCATTCAGAAATGTTTTTACCGGTGAGCTTTGCACCGCCGTCGTGCTTCATAAATTAAGTGTGCTTGAGGTTAATGTCACAACCCTGACCAAAAATTCCTTGTAGAGATAAGAATTGATGGTTCCATGAGTTACACCAAGTGGTCTACCTCCTGAAGCAGCAAAGCAGCCCCAGACCATCACGCTACCACCATGGTGGATATTCTTTTCCTGAAATACTGTCTTAATTTTGCAACAAATGCACCCTCACCTTCCAAAAATTTCTGCTTTTGTCCTCCACATAATGTTTTGGAGATTATCAATACTTTTGGATGTTTTTTCTTTCTTAAAATTAAATTAAATTCTAATTTTAGTTCCTATGGCTGTCATTGTCTAGTACAACCACAGTGATACATACGCAATACATTTAAGTATCACATATTTTAATTTAGGTTAAATAAAGAATTTGTATTGGTTAGGTATGAATTCCTATTTGGATTTGCTGACTTTTTTTTTTTTTACTACAAAACTGATGATGTCCTATCATCCTAAACCTAATAAACTATTAGTGACCCTATGCTTGGTAGATAATTGCATTCAAACAGCTCTCTTTACAGGAAGCTTAAATAGAGTAAATGGAGTAAAATAGTCAGATGGTGCAAATGTTATATGGCCTATAACAAACCACTTGAACTATTTGATGAAACATCCTGAAAGCAGATTTGAGTTGACAAATTGTGTGAAACATCCTATGGCAACTTTTATTTGTTTCCTAAAATTTAGGTACCAAATGACAAGATATAAAAAATATGAAATAATGAACAGCATCTATTTATGACTAAGATGTTTCCAAAATTCTAATTAAAAACAGATTTAACAAGTAGTCTTATATATTCTGACAAAACCGTGGTTTATCTTTTGAATGTTGGTGAATTTGTATTCCTGATGATATATGCCAAACGATCTTAATTAGAAATAAAATTAATGGACATAAATAATTAGAAATATGTTAAACAAAATAAATTCCAAAGAGAAACCTTGAAAAACCTTCAAAAACCTAGAAGAACTGTTGGTCAATACTATTTCAAAACAAAAGTCTTGCTTTTTTCACCCAGTAAATTATTTATAAACCTAAGCTAAAAGAAAATATTTCTGTCAAGGCAAAATCATGTTTGCCATTGTTGGCCTTACAAACAATATCATAGGTAAAGATAATTCTCATCAATGTAAAGTCTATCTTGCAAAGCCCTTTCTCATCGCAGATATAGTTCCTGCTAGGAAACTGGCCAACAGCACTTGGTTTCAACAGGGAGTCTTGTTAGCATTTTTTGCTGACAGAAAATGGTGACAGAAAAGATAAACAAGGGTTTGTGGGCACTACAAGAATTCTGTGAACAGCGTTGCCATATCTTGCCAGAGGAACAAGAAACCAGCTCTCTGAAAACAACCCCAAAAGAAGCCCAACAAGAAGCCCACCACACTGTTAACACAGAGTCAGTTTCTGTACAGTATAATGCAGGGGTGTCAAACTCATTTTGGTTGAGTGGCCGCATACAGCTTAATCTGATCTCAAGAGGGCCACACGAGTTAACTCATTGCAAGATTAAATAGAACTAATAAATGTGGACTTGTTGTTGATTTTTATATTAAGTTAATTTCACTTTTGCACAATATATTATGATTAACCTCAGCGTTTTTAAGAAAAGTATGTGCAATTTCAACAATACTCAGTTAAACATTTACTTGTGCATTATGCATAAAAACTGATCACAGTAATTATACAATGTTGAAAAACATTTATTCAAATTTTTTTGGAACTTAAAAACACTGTCCTGCATGACAAAATACATCAAACAGATAAAAATTAAGAAATGATTTGAATTTTTCCCCAGCTGAAGCTTAATCTGCTAATTAAAACACAGCGCCCCTCGTGGACAATATAGGAACTGCATATTTTCAATTAAACGAAGTACATGTTTTTTTCAATAATTGTTTTATCATTCTCTTGTCCACTTGTGAAAGTCAAATCTGATGAGCTCTTTGTGGCATCTTATTACCACATTGCCAGACAGGACACTGGGGAAAAAAATAAAAATATTTTTTTTTATAATGATAATGCATTTAGCCACAGGGCCGGACTAAATTGTTCGGCGGGCCGGATCCGGCCCGCGGGCCGTATGTTTGACACCCCTGGTATAATGTATTTAGTTCTGTATTTCTATCCATCAGGACTTTTGTTGTTCATGAACTTGAGCAAGTCTTAAAGTAGAAATGAAAAGTGTTGTGAAGCTAACATGACATACAACTAGAAGCACTAAACAAATAAAAAAAAGAATCGCACTAACTTGATTTTGACTTACAGTATTTAAAAAAAATACTTAGGACAAATACTGTACCATACAGCTCTTCAACAGCAGCAAATGGTAGAATACAGGTTGATCATGGTCCAGTGAGTTGCTATTAACTGTTCGAAGCAGGCCTGAACAGCCTGAAAAACGACAAATTCAATAAAGGCTTCTTATTCCATGGGTACTTGTTAACAACTGGAATGTAGTGCCATTCACTATTACTCTGGCAAACCAGATTGACAATGTGTTCTGCACATTATCAATCTGGGACTGATTCTATGAAATCTGTTTGGGGAAAGGAGGGACATTCAACTACACTTTCCAAGCTAATTGGATGAAGTGACACCTAGTGCCTGCCTACCAAAGGTTGTTTTTAGCCAATCACGGTATCAAATGAAAATGTAAGCAGCAGATGTCATGAGAAACCACAATAAGTTACGCTGGTCAAGGCACCTCTTGCTGTTCTTCTTTCAGAGAAGAAATTGTGGATTCTGACAAAACAGATGCGTGAGGTCATATTTATGTTGTTTCTGCTGTGGGCTTGGCAACCATTGGTTTTCATCACAGTGGTATGTCCCGCCTTTAACCATAATACTGCAATGTGATTGGCCCAAACCGATTTTTGGTTAGGTCTCAAAACAGTTGAAGCAAGAGCGGTCCAAGCAGGGGCGTAGCTATGGGTGACTCTGGAGGGGGTGGGGTGTGTGTGTGTGTGTGTGTGTGTGTGTGTGTGTGGGGGGGGGGGGGGTTACACAGGGAAACAACAGAGCGACCGATTCTTTTTTGGTGTAGGAGAGCTGTGGGGCTGCTGCATCGCTTTGCACTTGAACTCAGGTGCTCATACACAATTTAGTCACACGGTAATGTCGGTGTGTAGTTATATACGATATAAAGGTGCAATAGGCTTAAAGCTAATGCTGGGAGGTTAAAGGCAAAGCAGGAGAAACTGTTTGATTTATCCTGGGCATCCGGATCGATGATGTGACCACTGCCATTGCTTAGTGACATAGCATTCAGAAACAGAAATAATGACTTTGACAGCCTGCTGCAGTTTAAATGATCCAGAAGTTACTCCACTGTGTTTGTGGCTGTAAATCATTATAGGTGATGGGTCCTGATTATTTGTTTCTGCTGTCAATTCAAGGATGTTCACTTGAACAGAGAAGGTATTTTCTCCTTCTCCTCCGCCTGTATCTTCTCTATAATGAAGTTACAAACGTGCACGTTCCAAATTTACTTACTCTTGACTATATACCATTTTTTTTTATTAGGCCCGGTCGAAAAGCAATTTCTGGATACGCCACTGGGTCCAAGATGGTTTCTTGTGTTCTTGTAAACACACAAATACCATAAGAATTAATCTTGCAGGCAAGTTTAGTTAACTGTCCTCAATCACTCATTCGCTGTATCGTCTTGACGGTGGCCATGACGGTCTTCATAAACAGAATTCCAGCCTTAAGCCCGCGTCCTCACTAAGACTAAGAAAGTAGAGCACATCACCCCAGTTCTAAAGTCATTACACTGGCTCCCTGTATCTCAGAGAATAGACTTTAAAATACGTCTGTTAGTCTATAAATCCTTAAATGGCTTAGCACCTAAATACATCACAGACTTGTTATCAGTGTATCAACCCTCCAGACCACTAAGGTCTTCTGGCTCCAGCCTTCTCTGCATACCTAGAACCAGAACTAAACATGGAGAAGCAGCATTTAGTTCCTATGCTCCGCTTATCTGGAACAAACTTCCAGAAAACTATAAAAGTGCGGAAAGCCTGAGTTCTTTTAAATCAAGATTAAAAACACATCTGTTTAAAATTGCCTTTGACTGTTCTAGTTAAACAGTTTTACTGTTTTTAATGTTCTTTTTTGTTACTACATTCTATCCCTACTTGCTTTTATTCTATTTTCTATCTACATTTTATTATTTTGCTGTATCTTAATCATGTAAAGCACTTTGTATTGTCTTGTACTGAATTGTGCTATATAAATAAATTTGCCTTGCCTTGCCTTGCCTGCCTTGCCTTAAGAGTTCTCCCTTGATTTTGGAGATCCAGCTATAGGTTCAGATACATACTGGTGTGGTTAAATACCCACTACTCTCGCAAAATATTCCGGCATTTTTTTCAAATTCAAAGAAGGCTTCTTCTTCCATGGCTACAAGTAAACAACTGGAAAGTAACAACATTCCTCGGTTGTTCTGTGTTGTGTTGTAGCTTGCTGTTTCTCACTATACGTCACGCAGCTCCTGCCAACAAAATAAGCCCACTTTCACAGTGATTAACAAAAATGATAAAATCAAGTTATTCAAGTTTGAAGTTAGAGAAATTGGTCCCTTGACTGTTTTGTGGAAATGCCTCACTGAATAATATTCCAGTTTTGTCAATATTTGCAGATTTCATTTAATTTCTGCTGTAATAGTTTTTTGTTGCACGGTGCGATAACCAGCAAGTTAGGATCTACAATAGGATTTCCTTTCATCCTTAAATTAAAAGGCTTTTTTACAGTTTTAAAGAATGAGGACTGCAGCTTTCTACCTCTGTTTCAAAAGCGTAAATATCCTGAAATAAATGTTCTGCACTAATGGGAATAAAAATTTGAGATTTCTAAACTGTTCTATGCATCATAAACCTCATCCAGGTGTTTTCGGTACACTTTTCTGGAGGTGAAAATAAAAGTCGCAGAGTACAGCAGCTGATTAGTCACATTTTTATAATTAACTCATTCATTTTTTATTTGGCTTAAAAACAACAAAACAACATGTAAAATACATGTATCAGTGGACAACTTATTCAGCTGCTACTAATAATGTTTACAACTTTCTTTCACACAACTGTGGTATTATGTTTACTATATCCTCTGACAGTAACATGTGATCTTAGCGTATGTAGCGTAATTTGGTGCTTTTTCTAACGTTATAACCAACCTATTAAAAAATTATATGTTCATATATTATATATATGAACTAATAAAATCTGAACTAAATTGTTGTAAACAGATAAAAAGCCTCTTTAAAAAAGTAGCATTTACAAGAAGGGAAGAATTGATTGGTGGTGTTCCCAAAAACAATGCTAAAATTTTGTCTCACATCATCTTGTTTAATACAAAAGTATTATTCAAATATTATTTCTGTTGCACCTGTTGGTTTCATGTAATTTTTCATTTTGCTCTCGCTTTTAAGATTTTTTTTCATATTATTTCTTTACTTCTCTTAGTACATTTGCACTGATTTAATTTACCTAGTGTTGCCTGTTTTATTGTTTCTTCTTTCAGTATTTGCAAAATCCTACTAAAATGCTAATCCATGTGTATGAACAACTATGACTAAACTGTAGTCTCACTTTAACGAAAAACTCTTTCATTTTTGTTCTTGCTTTATGTGAATCTCTGTGGCATTATATCAAATGTAAGCAACATTTGCTATTTACGTATGAATGATTTTAGTTAGCTATAGAGTTTTATTTTCCAAACAATCCAAATTTTTAATGCATGTATAAATTCTAAAATTACTTCCACGAAAACCAGTTAATAAGTTGTACTGGGATGCACAAAGAGAAAGCTGGAAAGGGAAGATATAATGGTAAAACTTGTCTCTGGCTAAGTCAGTTGGTAGATGGATAGAAATGTTGTAAACATTGGATAATCATCTAAACTCCTATTTTTAGGTAGCTCTTAGTTGTTAAAGCCGTCATGTGTTGTAGCAAAGCATTGCTTGAGGTATTGCATATAATTGTGGTTTAGAAACTTTTACAAGGCCTATTGGCAGGGATTTCAAGAGATAGAAGCCCAGCAGAGTTAAGATTTGTTAAGCTCCCAAGCTTTTTGGCCCAAAGAAGTCATCTTTGCACAGGCTCTGGCATGTATCTACGCGGCTGCATCCAAGACCGGGCAGAGCTCATTCTGCAGGCACCGCTGGGTGAACTCTGGGGCAAATTGTACAGGACATAAACTAGCATAGGAACTGCAGCAAGCTCAGACATGTCAAAACATGAGCTACCATCCACTTCAACTCACAGCAGCAAATGAATAGAGTCTAAATGTTACAGAACATATTTCAGTTTGTATTGAGGTAGGACTACATTTGTTCATCTCTTGGTTAAATTGATTAAACCTGAACTGCAAAATTTTTTTGTTAAAGATGGAATGTTTATTATGTTTGTAAAATAACAAAAGTAAGTATTTTCAATTAAATTCACTTCAGTTTTATTTATATAGCACCAATTCACAACACATGTCGTCTCAATTCACTTTACAAAGTCAAATTAAATCACATCATCCAGACAGATTGTTCAAAAAGTTTCCTATCTAAGGAAACCCAGCATATTGACAAGCAGTGTTCACTCCTCATGAAAGAGCGCAGAGCCACGGTGGACAGTCTACATTTCAGATGGCTTTGCAGCAATCACTCAAAGTGAGAGAAATAGATCTTGATGTCCTCCAACAGCCTAAGCCTGTTGCAGCATAACTACAGCAATAGCCCAGGATAACCAAAGCCACTCTAACTATAAGCTTTGTCAAACGGAACGTTTTAAGCCTAGTCTTAACTGACACATCTGCCTCCCATTCTACTTTTAGAGATTTTAGGAACCACCAGTAGACCTGCAGACAGAGGGCAAAGTGCTCTTTTAGGACCATTGGATCAGTGATATATGATGGAGCTTGATTATTAAGGGCTTTATACGTGAGAAGGAGAATTTTAAATTCTATTGTGGATTTAACAGGAATCCAATGAAGTGAAGCTAAAATAGGAGAAATATGATCTCTCTTCTTAATTTTCATCAGAACTCTTGCTGCAGTATTTTGGATCAGCTGAAGGCTTTGAAGTGCATTTTGTGGACTTCCTGAAATACGATAGTCCAGCCTTGAAGTTACAAATGCACAGACTACTTTTTCCAGTTTTTTAAATTAATTTCTGGTGTTAGGACCACCTTAGAATTAAACAAGCACCAGGTGCTTGAATTAAGGTACTTACAGATTCACTTCTATACAGAAAACCCCTATTATGATCTTTAGTTGTCAAACTGTGTATTCTTCAGTGATGGTATCAAGGCATTGGTTGTCTGTAATCTAATAAAGCTTCTTGCACATATAAATCAAGCGGAACACTGTGGCGATAGCAGTAAGGCTCCACTTGTGAAAGGAATATCGGTTGGGCTCTTTTTGACATGAAGACAACAGTTCCTATTGCCACTTTGCCAGACAGGACACTCAAAAAATAACTAAACAAGCACAAAAACTTCAATATATGGTCTTCTCAAACCTTTTTTTTTCTACATTACTTCATGTACCATAGAAAGCAGTTCAATCTGGAGAGACTCACACAGACAAAAAGAGGCAATTACAGAGATTTATTGACATAAATTAAAAGTTCATTGAATCATCTCTGGAAACCGTGTGGCACGGTAAGGAAGCTAGTATTTTTATGAAAGTCTGAAATTTGTCTGAATGGAGTGTGAATCGGGACGTGCAGCCAGACACGCCGGAAAACCCGCGGACAGTCAGCTGACTGTAAGGGGATGACGCGGTCTGCTCATCCGCTCTTTGTTATTAGAGAACCCGGCCAGGGAAAAAACAGGCCGAGACCACACCTGGAACTGGTCTGCATTTAGCGCGGTCCGGTTTTGTCTAGCTCGGTTCAGTTCAGTCTGCTTACCATTTACACTCGATAGTTATCTCGGTTATCGAGCTCGGACTGGTCTTGGCTCGCTTAAAAAAGGGTAGTGTAAACGGGGTATAGAAGTTTGGATGTTCATTTTAGGATTAGGATTATTGAAGTCTTTCCCCGGGGTCTGAACACTTGTGGTGGAGACCATAGGATAAGGATAAAGTGCTTTGTCATTATACATACAACAAAATTTTGTAGATCAGATGGAGTGGAGCAGGTGCGCTGAAGGGAGGCAAGTCTTCAAGCTTGAACTTTCGTTTTAACTCCATTTCAATCTGGAGATACAGAGACAACCTGATCAGCATGTCTTTAGTGATAGGGGAAACCAGAATGCCCGGAGG
Source organism: Fundulus heteroclitus (assembly GCF_011125445.2). NCBI lineage: Eukaryota > Metazoa > Chordata > Actinopteri > Cyprinodontiformes > Fundulidae > Fundulus > Fundulus heteroclitus. The sequence goes on from NC_046384.1 coordinate 28,182,842, forward strand.
CATGCAGACACAGGGAGAACATGAAAACTCCACATAGAAAGGCCCCTACTGAACCTGAGACTCAAACACGGGACCTTCTTGAGTGTGAAGGAGGACATGGGGTGAAGGAGGGTCCAAGCTCAGCTGAAGAGCAGGTTTGCAGGTTCAGGTGCAGAAAGATCAAGAGTAGCCAATCTATGAAGGTATAGGAGAGAGATGAAATGCAATGAGGCGGGACATGACTAGAAATATTGAATAGACCTGTTTGTAACTACTATCCCAAGAGGGCTAAATCAAAAGAGAAAAGCGGTGATTTAAATGCCCTATCATAAGGCCATTGTAAACCTCCTAATGGCTGGCAGAGGTGCAGCTACACCGTTAAATGTTTGATGCTGGTCTGACAAACTGTGACAGTTTCAACGTGATAGATGTCTCCATGATATAATGGAAAGTGTTTGAATCACCTTGAGCTGAAATAAACTATGCAAATCAACTTGACTATGAAACCCTAAGAGTGAGGAGAAGTGAGGAGAAAGCAAGAGGTCTAGATAACATTTAAAGGAAGCATGTTTAGGAATAATGGAGTTTTTTTATGTTAATTTACGAAAACCGAAAAGATTCAACTTAATCCTTCATTGAGCCAGCAAGGATGACAAACACTAGACCTAGATCTATCTGGCAGAACTTAAACACATGGTGAGCAATTCTAGTATATTTATAGGATGATACCAGCTTGGATCTGTTATATTATGCCTCCTGTTACTGAGAGGACACAGGCATGCCCTCAAGATTACTCCCTAAACCAACGTAAGTCAGCCGGCCCCAACCTCAGGGCTCCTCAAGAGGACAAACCCACTGAACCTGCCAAATTCTGTTGACTTAGCCATATAAATGTACACACAAATGTTTAAAACAAAATTGTATCTTCTAAAGACGGTAGAAACGCCTTTAGAAATGTGACGTGTTGTTCGACCTCGGGAGATGTTAGAATTGAAACTGAATTAAAGAACTGCACCTGTAGATTTATGGGGCGGAGGTTGCGTGATTTTTAGACATTAAACATAAATGGAGTGATACATCTCACCTTACGAGCCGGGCGGCGTTTAGCGACAGCGAAGGCAGATGTGTTGAGCCATATGGAGATAATTTCTTGCCAAAACGTTGTAAGCAAAAAAATGTGTTGCACACAAATAAAACTTGTTTTGCACACAAAAAGATATGTTTCACACACAAAAAATTGTTTTGCAAACTGTTCGCCAACCTTGCACTCAAAATATCATTTATAAGTTTTCCTCGGGTACAAAACGGTCTGTGCTAGTACAAAACTGCCTCTGCTCGCACAAAGCAGCCTCTGCTCGAGTACGAAACAATCCCACCACCGCTGCGGTAAATTTGTGCCAAAAGTCACGTGATGCATTAAGAGTTGTTGTTGTTGTTGTTCAGACTTCCCGACAGCAGGGGGCGCACCCGAAAGAAACTGAAACACGCCGGTTTGGCTGAGGAAGAAAGACGTGACACCATAGCTCAGTGCAGCTAACAGCATCAGCTTTCCACAGGTAACTTTCAAAGCTTTCCAGGTGAAAAAGTAACAGCTCACTTTGCAGATAGAACATGTAAGATTTCAGTTAAAGGTACTGCTGTGTTACAGTAAGGGACCATGTTACGTTTTAGAGCAAATTACATGAAAGCTAGCCTTAGGTTGAGCGCCATGCTAAAACAACTTTTGCTTTATGTTGTTTTCAACTGACTGTCTGTTGTTCTTATTGGTGTAAACCTAAATTGGTGTTTGGATATGATAATTTATCCTAAAACTGTTAAACCAATGCATGTATGCTTATGTGCAAAACGGATTCTTAAGCAATTTAAAATAATTGCAACGAGTGGATATTGATTATTTGAAAATTGGTAAGGATATTAATTAAAAATTGCGTTTTCTAACATAAATATGAATGTTACATGTAAAGCATATAGCAGCAGATCTAGATTATATCTCACTACCTTTCTAAATCCTTAATTTCTTCAAAGTAAAAATGAGGTCATCTGTGCCAAATTGCAAATATGTGTTGTGCACTTAATAAAATTGGTTTGGCCATGGCAAAAACCACAGATGGAATTGGCCACATGGGCAGATATTTTCTTAAAACGTTTGTTTTCCTCTTGGTAATTATTTCTTTAAGAGGAGTATTATCCTTTACATATCCATAACACATATCTGTTTTCCAGCATCCACTGATGAGGTGAAGGTCATCAAAGTTCTGGGCTGGATGGAAGGCTACCAGATCATCAACCTGCTTTGAGACACGCCGACTTCCATCACAAGACTACCAAGACTTGAACAATTCAAAATTTTATGTAATCTTTAAACATACGGCAGATGATTTGAGCTTGTTTAAAAATAACTTAATATGTTACTGTTTTAGTTCCCAGTATTAACTACTTTGATCACTAACTGTTGCAGCATGTCCTTCATAGCTCTTAGTGGAGCCGTTTAGGCTGGAAAAAAAAGGCCAGGTTTGAGGTTCTAAATTTCCTGACAGTCTTACATGCAGAAATTGTTTTTCATAGTCCTGTTTTTGGCTTCATCCATTTCATCAGCCAGTTTGTTTTATACAGCCCGCTTTATGGTAATACATGGATTGTTTACTGGGAAAAACCTGGAGAATTAATGGAGTTCTTTCAGTCTTGATTTCAACAATAAAAGCAATCCTTGTGGAAAGGTGTATTCACTTTGATTGATATGGGTAAGAATTGGAAATGAAGACTTTATGAAAGGGTATGTTTATTATGCAATGTGGAAAATAAAGGACTGTTTAATTTTCCCACACTGTTTGCATCCTCAGGTTTATTAACAGCTCAATGTGCCCTTTTTTCCAATAACCTCAGCATTTTCAAAATTTTTATACAGTACCATACACATTTACCATCATAATCCCAGCAGTTCTACACTTTTATTCAGTGAATGCACTAACTTAGTTACATTTCCCTGGCTAGATTTTACTACTTAAAAACCTTTTGCAACAATGGTAACCACAATAAGATTAAACCCGTAAAGTGTTGGTCATACTGGAGAGTAGCAACATATATATATATATATATATATATATATATATATATATATATATATATATATATATATATATATATATATTAGGGCTGGGCAAGTTAACGCGTTAATTTCGCGTTAACTCATTAGACTATTAACGGCGATATTTTCTTTAACGCGCGTTAACGCATGTTGGTCACATGCTTTTATTTTGTGAAGGTCTGTTGCTGCGGTGTAGGGGTTTGAATCAGAACAGTAGGTGGCGATAATGCGCCAATAACCTCGCTGTCAGCCCAGCCTCAGATTCAAAGAGGAAGAAAGGTGCTGGCCGGAAAAAAACACAGCTGACATGCGGAAGGCGATGTTTCCCGCAGGTACCGCGAGCGAGCTTAGGCGAGGCGAGGCGGTGAGTTGGCGGCCGGAACAAGTTTTGTGCGGAGCGGAGCGGAGCGGGGAGCGGGGGGGGGGGGGGGGGGGGGGGTCTGCATCGACGCCGTCGGTGAAGTCGCTTCTCGTTTCAAAGTATCCATGTATTTTTGCCTGTTTTCCCCTGCCATTCACTATATGCGCGCGAGAAAGCAACAACAAAAAACCGCGTGTCAACGTCAAATAAACGCAAGCATATCGAGTTAGCAAGCATTTCAGTTTAAAGTTCTTCCAGCATGGAATATGACAGAAACAAGTTAGTTGTAACCACTGCCAAGTTAAACTTTGGTATTGAACATAAAATGGTAATGCTGCTCCCTGCTGTTACCTCAGAAATTGCCTGTTTTTGGTAGATTTTTTCCCCATAAAGAGAATTCCCTGTCAGTGGCAATAAGCTTTAATTTATTATTATTGCTATTTTTTGTTTTACATGTTTAAGTTGAGCTTTACACTAAATATGTGTTACTGATAAGTGCTACAAATGTTACAACACTTTTGTTCATATGGCAGCAGAACATTAAAATAAAAGTGCTCTTTACACTACTTTTGAATTCATTCTTGGAGTTTGTAAATACAATGCGATTAATCGCGATTAATCAGTGCGATTAATCGCGATTAAATATTTTAATCGTTGCCCAGCCCTAATATATATATATCTGAGCTGTGCGATTCAGAATGTCCCAGTGCATCTATGGCTGCCCTCAGTGCTACCAAGTTGTTCAGGGCTCAACACATTGCCAGTTTCAGAAATAGTGACCCCACAGTGTGGGTCATCCAGCAGTCCACTGTTGTCCCAGTCAATATGAGGCAGGCAGAGTCCCTGCAAGAAAGATATATAGAGAATAAAAAAGAGGCCGTGATTCTGTTGCTACAACTTACTTAATATAATAAAATTTATGAAGCTAAGGATGGAAAAGCAAATGACTCCAAAATCCATTAATTATTTTGAAGGACCATAATAAACAGATTTCAAAGAAACCAGTTTCAGTGCCACCTCTCTGATGTACTCAATGTTTTGTTGTATTGGAGTGATCAGATAAATGATCAGATAAATTCATTTCTGGTTTGAAATATACGCATTAATGTGAGAAACTGTATAATAGCCAGCACAAAAAAATCCTTCTTACCTCTGTGATTTCTGGTTCTACCACAGCATGCTGGATGCTTCCCATCTTCCATAACTGACTGAGTGTTAGATTCCCCTCAGTTCTGAGTGAATTGTCATCCCAGCCACTGCTGATGGTGTGAAAACTTAGTTGTAGTCTTGGGACAAATAAATGGTGACAACAGAAGTTATCTAACATGTTTGACAGGTCAAGCGAATTGTTGTCCTCTCCTGGGTGCAGCACATTGTTGTGTATGATAGTTCCTGCGCACCACACGTCTCCAAAGACGTTTAATTCTGAAAGGAGAGTAAAGATCAAATCATAGTCTAAATACATTATTTTTCAAAAGTCCGTTACACAGCATTTTTAGATCAGAAATAAAACTAAACAGGGCCTTTAACTAAAATCTTACATGATCTATCAGTGAGCTGTTACTTTTTTGAAAGTTACCTGTGGGGTGCTGATGCTGTTAGCTGTGTTATCACGTCTCTCTTCCTAAGCCAAACCGGTGCGTTTCAGTTTTTTTGGGTGCGCCCCCTGCTGTCGGGAAGTCTGAACAACAACTCTTAATGCATCACGTGACTTTTGGCACAAATTTACCGCAGCGGTGGTGGGATTGTTTCGTACTCGAGCAGAGGCAGTTTTGTGCAAGCACAGACCGTTTTGTACTCGAGGAAAACTTATAAATGATATTTTGAGTGCAAGGTTGGCGAACAGTTTGCAAAACAATTTTTTGTGTGTGAGACATATCATTTTGTGTGCAAAACAGGTTTTATTTGTGTACAACACATTTTTTTGCTTACAACGTTTTGGCAGGAAATTATCTCCATAGAGCCACAGACTAGCTGTGTTGAACAGGGAGGAACGATGACGTGGTGGCGTGGAGATGAATTCCTGGATATAGGCGATGAACTAAAATGATCACTGAAGAAAGTTCATGAATGGATGAACGAAGCGTCAATGTCAATGGCAAGGAGGTGTTCAGCTTGGGCTGAGGGAAGCACTAGAGAGGAGATCGGACAACACTGCTGCAGAGGATGGGCCCAGTGATGCGCCAGAGGGAACCACCTGTGGTTGGGTAGACTTGCACGAGTTCAGAACAGGATTGGCAGATTTGAGCAGTGATTGCCACACCGGATAGCAGGAGGAGGAGTTAGGGGAGAAGGAATGGAGGAGGGAGAGGAGTTACCATGGGGCATCACATAGTGAGATGACAATGAGAGGAATACAGGCCACAGCCAGGAGAAGCCACAAGCTCTAAGCTACAAAGTCGAAGAGGTAGCATGGAGGCAGAGTTGTCAAATGAACGCTAGTACCGGAGTGCTGGAGAAAGGAGGACCAGGAATCATGACGAAACAGCTCCGGGAATCGGACATATGATCAAACAGCTGAAGAGCAGGAAGATCCATGTGTGGGGCACCTTATAAGCAAAGTCCTGATGCGATAGGCTGGAGCATTGACGCTTGAGCAGGTGCGCTGAAGGGACGCGAGTCTTCCAGCTTGAACTTTCATTTAAACTCCATTTTACAGTCTGCTAAAACTATCAACAACATTAAAATAGGACTCTATTTTTTCTCATCTACTGCTTGTAAGATGGATGCACCACTACAAGAATTATTATTTTATTTTAGCTAAATCCCATTCTGGCAATAATAGGAACATTAATGGTCACAAAAGTGGGCTGGAGAGGGCGCTCATGTTAAAGATTGGATTCCCTCTGTACAGGTTGCCACTCCATCATAGCAGTAAAACCAAAACCTAGGCAAGGGCAAGTTACCAGTATCAAAGTATACACAGGTTTTTAGGCAGATTTCTTTGCAGTGCTATGAAATAGTATTTGCTTCCATACAGTTTTGATCTGTTTTTACCTGAAAAATCAATAAATTACTTAAATAGAGCCTATTTGACGACATGAAGTTAGCAAAATCATGCCCTTATCTAAAGTAATTTAAGAACAGATGAGACACAAAGTCACTGACATTTTTTGTCATGATTTTGTCTTGGTGTCTGTTTTGTTCAAAACAGAACACAGGGGAACTACAGGACCTAGAAAACACAGGGGAACTACAGGCGTAAGACAACTCCAGGGGAAAAACAAAAACACAAAACAGGTGTACGGACACACTAGGGCTCAACAAGCGTACGGAAACACCGGAGCAACAACTAGTGTACGGAAATGCCAGGGGAACAGGCGTACGGAAACGACAGAGGGACAAACAGGCGTATGACAACGCCAGAGGGACAAACAGGCGTACGAAAACGCTAGGGCTCAACAAGCGCGCGGAAACGCTGGGGCACAGCTAGCATGTGGAAACGCCAGGGGAAATGCCGGGGGGGGAAATGGAAACACCGGGGCGTATAGAAACGGGGACATCTAAAACACCAGGGAACAGAGGGCATCCTAACATGCCAGGGAACAGAGTAAATCTAAAACGCCAGGGAAACGGAAGAACTAGGAGGACTCAGGAGAACTAGAACAGGGAAACTTAGGGGGAAGCCAGAACAAGACAGAAACTACGAAGGGCTAAACCAGACAAAACTAAGGAACACAACAACCAGGGCAGGAACTAGAAAACTAAAGCAAAAACTAGAAAACTAAAGCAGGAATTACAGAGCTAAGACAAAAACTATAGAACTAAGGGAGGAACTAGAGAACTAGAAAACTAGAGCTGGGCAAAAACTAAAGAACAAAGCCAGGACCTAGAGAACAAGACAGATCTAAGGCAGGAACTTCAGTGCGCTGGGCAGCAACATCCTTAACATGCTGGGCAGGGGCGACAGAATATCGCTGGGCAGCGATGACTGAAAGCGCCGTCTTTTAACGCTGGGCAGTGTCGGAGGCGGGCGTCGCGGAGGGCGACCCCGGGGAACACAGGAACGGAAACCAGCAGCGCAGCAAACAGAAACTTAACTAACCAGAGGGAAACCAGGACTTGGAGTAACTGAACATTACGAGCCGGCAACGAAGAACAAACAGAGGTGAGCTTATGAAGGGGTGTGAACAGGTGGAACCAGTCAAGGAATGATTACAGCAAACAGGTGCTCCCAATCAGAGCTGTGCTGGGAAGGGAGGAGGCAGGAAATGCTCAGAATCCTGACATTTTTCATTTAAGTTCCCCAAAAGCAAGGACTCGGACACAGAATACAAAAGCATAGAGAAAAAGAAAAACTGAGTACTCCTAACAATCTATTGATCAAGACAACCCTAAAATAGTTACAGGAAATGTGGTTCATTGGACACAAAATATAGAGTAATGAGAGTGGTTTGGAACTTTGTATCTAATTTAATTAAATGGACAGACCCCTTGAACATTTTCACATTTTGTCATGTTACAATGTGTCACAAAAAAAACTTTCCACTCTCCACCACCTGGCCAAGTCTCCCATTTGCTAAGTTGACCAGAATCTGGACAATCAGACATGTAACCTCTGGCCTACGTGCCACCTGGAAATCCAACGTGGATCAGAAACAGAAAAGAAGCCCCTCTGGGCTTTCTGCAGGGATTAAGTCAAGCAGTAGACTGGACAGTAGGCCTGCTGCTCTGTTGATTCTGTTGATCCTCAGCCTACTGCTGTGAAGCAGCTTGTTCTGCAGAGGCCTAGTGCACCCTGAAATTGGGGTTCTGAGCCTCTATATTTGTGCACTGATCACATACATGCAACAGTAAGGTTGCTGTTAGGCACTGTGCATTCATGTGAGCATGTCTGCAAACTGCACACTTGACTGAATGTCTCAGGTTTCCCCCGAAAAGACAGGTCGAAGGTTCTGCAGTTTGTGTATCTTGGGATTACATAAGGCAGCAAAACAAAAGTCGCCTCAGCTTGAGTATGGTTTGTGCTTATCTGTCCAAATTGTCAGTGCACGTATATGTGCAAGTCTAGACACATTTGGCTTCAGTTGACCTTTGCTCCCATTTTTTTTTTTTTTTTGCAAAGAAGTATTCAAAGAAAGCACGGCAGAGTGTCATGGAAAAAACTCAAGTCCAAAACGCACCAGATCAATCTGATGGTGAAAGGCGCCAGCACCTTGTTATTGCTTAGTTTGGAATTTCCTTTCTCTCGTTCTCTCTTAGACTCTTTGTGATCATAATCCCAAACTGGATGTCAAGTTTACCTCTTGCAGGGCTCAGAGATTGCCTCCTTTGTCTACCGTTTCTGCTAAAACATAAACTTGCTTTTATGCACTTTCCACAAGTCGGCATGTTAGAGCTTGACCTCCACAGCTTTGAACTATTCACTTCATGGCCGAGGGTTTGACCTTCTCTGCTGTCCTGGCTTTCTTCCAGTCTTTCATTTGGGTGTCCAGTAAAACCCCGTGCAGACGAAAATGCATGATTTCCTGCAAAGATTCAACAAAAAGAAGTGGTGTCCCAGGCAGATTTATTTGCTGTCTGAAATATTATTCCTTGCAGCTAAAGTTAGCTAAAATGGGCATGTGAAAAATTTGTGTCATCCAAAAATTTTTTCCTGTCAGAAATCAACTGGTTTGGAGGGACACACCTATTCCACTCCTTTTCTGTGAATGCCAGAAACAACAAGTTGAGTTGGACCTGCTGACCTCTATGCTTGGAGCTTCTGCAGCAAGACAAAAAAAAAAAAAACATCATAATAAGCTTTCAACAGATGCAGTTCTACATATAAACTGAGATTACTCAGATTACTAGTGAAAAACATTGACCTGAAATGAGAAGTGAAAGAAAACAGGAATCAATGAAAATAACTGAGACTATGTTTACTCTGTAGTCCACTACAATGAGTTAGCATTGAATGTGGTATGGTTAAAATTCTTACTGTAATTGTCCACTAAAGGGCACTAGAAACCCATCACATAATAAAGCAAAAGGCATGTTCTGACCTTCAAAATAGACCATAATTCATTATGACCAGGGCTGAAACATTGGCACCCTAATGTTAACAATGGCAGACAGTCTTATATGTTAAATATTCTTTATAGGCAGGTCAGGCAAGTTTATTTATAAAAGCACTTTTCAGCAACAAGACGGAAGTCTGTACATAAACAACAAAAGAACGCATTACAGAGTAAAGAAAAACATTAGTTATTTATTTTGAACAGACAAAAAGTAAAAACAGAAAATAAAATAATAAGACAAATAGAACAATTTTACACAATTTGTTCGAAAAGGAACATGTAGAATATACAAGATCTTATGATTTCCTGTCCCTCCTATATACATCAACATAAAACATTTACATTTCTCCACAGCAAAGAAACCCTTAGAATACCCTCACATTAAACCTTACATTTTCATCATTGAATGTGCAATTATTTACACTTTATAATATATCAGCAATAGCATTCATGGCTTTTGAGACACCCATCCTATATAACATATTTACCAATAAGCTCCTTTTTGTGCAGTTTTTTAAGCTGGTTCATACACTTTGTTTGAGCTCGTCATTTAATCCATTTCATTGATCTACCCCACACACTGATAGACAAAAACTTATTTTGGTTGTCCTTAATGCTTTTTATTTTAAATGTCCTTCTCCTAAATAAGAACTCTCCTCTCTGTCACAAAACATTTTTGGAATATTGTGTGGAATTTGCCGATTTCTTACTTTGAACATAAATTATACAGTTTGGAATTACAAGGTCCCAGAATTTCAATACACTTGATTTAAATAGAATTGGATTTTTATGTTTCCAATATCCCACTTTATGTAATATTCTGAATGATTTTTTTTTTTTGTATTACGTACAGTGGTTGTACATTTGTTTTGTATGTATTGGCCCAAAACATCCACACGATAAGTCTTAATATGGTACAATGAGAGTATTATATAAAATAAGCAGAGCAACACTTTTGGCTAGTCGTGATTTTATGTGACAGATCTGAGGTTTCCAGCTAAATTTATTATCCAATATTTTTTCAATAACCCCCCTTTTTTTCATAACTCTGTGTCCGGCTGAATTTCGTGTTCGCTCCTACAGTCGTTAGACATTCTAAATCAACACTGTCAATGGTTATTTTGGTTCCCATTGTTTTCTAATTTTTTGTGGTTTCCAAACGTTGAGTTTTGTTTTATCTAAATTTCATGATAATTCATTGATGTTCAACCAATGTATCAGGTTTTTTTTTTTCATTTTTGTAGTGACCACATTTGTGAGTTGTTGATGTTTTCTCCAATACAGAAGATGCTAGTATCATCTGCAAATAGAATGTATTTTAGCAGGACTGATACTTGAATATGTAATTTATATACAAATTAAATAATTCGGGCCCAACACGCTCCCCTGTGGGACCCCACAAATTATGTTTAGTCATCTGCACTGTCCATGGCTTTGCAGCAATCCCTCATACTGAGCAAGCATGAAGCAACAGTGGAAAGAAAAACTCCCCTTTAACGGGAAGGAAAAACACCCACGAACATTTGCAGTGCCAGCCAGGCTAACTGTTACAGGAAAGCTGAGTCGAGACAGAAGCGGTCTCCTCTAGAGGTGGGCGGATCGACCGTTGCTATTAAACAATATTCTTCATTTTCTTCCGCACGCACTGACTGCCGCAGATTTACCAAAGTTTCCCTGTCTGTGTCACAGCACTTTGCTGCTCCTCCCCTCCCCTCCTGTCTTGCACCTTTACGTGGCTCAGCGGCGCTAGCCAATCAGCATGCAGGCTCAGCCTGGCCCGCCCACTCAGTTCTCTCTCCACATAACACACAAACAACAGTGCTGCTTTTCCTCAGACTCGCAGAGAGAGAGAGACCGCCGGAGCAGAAAAACCATAGAGGAGAGGAAAAGAAGCGCCGTTTGGCTATATTTTAATGTCGTAAATGAAACATAAATACAGTGAAAAAACAAATTTATATAAGCACATGAAAAGCAATGAGCAAGAAAACATTGAGCTTCAGAAACGGAGACTCTCCTTATCCTGTAGATGGAAGTCATTTATTAGTTCTGCTAATTTAGGCCCTACATTTACAAAATATTCATTAAATCCATTCACTATCTCCATGTCATTCAGGGTTTTGTAATTATGTATGAAATATTCAGAGTGAGTAGTTTTGGAGGAATTATCTCTCATCAACCTATATAGTGTTTTCCATATTCTTTTAATGTTTTGTTTTCTAATATTTTTTAATAATATTCCTTCTTATGTTTTCTCATAATAGTAGTATATTTATTTTTTTATATTTTATATTTTTGCTCTGCTTCAAAAGTTCAACACTTTATAAATTGTTTAAATAGGTTAATTGTTTTTCTTACATGCATTTTGTAGTCCTTTGGTTATCCATGGCTTATCTTTCTATTTCTGTCTGCTACTAAATAGTACAGTTGGACCGTTTTTATTGCATAGTGCTATAAATATTTTGAGAAATAGCTCAAATGCTTTATCAATATTTTCTGTATGTAATTGTTTACGCCTTCGTTTACTTTTCTGCAGACCCCTTCAAAGATCACAAACACGGGCAGATGGTCACTAATACAATATACCCTAAGTCCACTCTTCAATTTATTTTTCATATAATTGGTAGTGGTGTCCCGATACCATTTTTTTTCCAGACCGAGTACAAATACAAGTACTTCAGTTTAGATATTTGCCGATTCCAAGTACCAATACTGAGTATTTAATAAATTGAAACTTATCGATAACAAATAACTTAACATTATTAATGCAACTGAAAACAACTGACCATAAATGGCAATGAATTTGGTTAGAGCTTCACTTATCTTCTCTCCTTTATTTTTTTGGAGGGTCAGCAAACAAGCTCTTGGTGGATAGCACCACTACCTGGTATAGAGTGGTATCAAGTCTTTGCGTTGCAAGAAAGCCCAACCCAGGAGGAAAATGGTATCGGTTCAGAGTATCGCGTTGCTTTTACAAGTACGAGTATGAGTACTTGTACGATACCAATATCGGGACACCACTAGTAATTGGTAAATATATTATCAATCAGGGTTGAACTGTGTGTTGGTATTCTGCTTGGTTTTGTAATTAGTGGATATAAACCTAAACTGTGCATGGTATCAATAAACTCTTCTGTCTTTTAAACCTTATTAGGACTAAATACATCCATATTAAAGTCACCACGGATGACCTTTTTGTAAATCTTAGCAAACATTGTTCCCATCTAATTTGTAAAGACTTCAGTGTCGGATGCTGGTGCTCTGTACACACAGCTGACAGTAATTTTTTTCTGCTTTTCAAACTGAATCTCAGGGCCTGTTGGCTAAAGCCAGGAAACAGGGCCTGGTGGTTGTTTGACAAACGGAAAACATTACAGAAGAAATAGTTTGTATTTGTATAGGGCTTTACACTACAATCAGTCTTTCACCCATTCACAACCAGACGGTGGTGAGCTATGATAATAGCCACAGATGCCCTGGGGCAGACACACAGAGGTGAAGCTCCCATACTTCGGCAACACTGAGCCCTCTGACCACCGCATACAGGTAGTTTAGGTGAAGTGTCTTGCCCAAAGACACAACGACAGTTGGAACGGGGGATGGAACCAGCAACCAGCCAATTGCAGGACAAACTCCCTAATGCTTTTGGGGTGCAGACATTAGTCCCTTAATCCTGGAAATGTTCTTCAGGTGATAGAAGGCCGACTTTGTATTTGTGCTTAGATGCTTTTGGAGTTTCAGGTCTGAGTTCATCACTACACCCAGATTTTGGGCCTGATTGGTGGTTACTAGCTTAAGCAGCTGAAGCTGTGTGCTAACTTTTGATCTCTCCTCTATTGGTCCAAAAATTACTTATCTGAAATTAAGAAAGGGGAATATGTGTAATAAAATTATTTGACAGAAGTTAGTCAATCTGACAGAACCAAAGCTAAATTTAATGCTAAAATCTGCAGGCTAACACTAACATTAGCAAGTTATTGCTAACACTGGAACGTTATTCCACTGAAATGCTAAAGTTAACATTAGCATATCAATGCAAACACTGCTTTTTTCCACTTAACACAGGACATCATCGCTTTTTGTCATTTTCCATCCTCAGGTTATCTTGATCTCAAATTTAGCTTTTTGAAAATCTGAAAAACAAATTGCAAAAGCAAAAACACATTGGAGAGGGGTAAAACACTCTACCGGAGTTTGCTTCTTTCAACTTCTTTCTGTAGAAATATGCAAATGATTTGGAGAAGAGCCATACCATATGCGAGCAAACTAAAATGGAATGTTCTGAAACATGTCAAAAGAGAAAAAACACATTCCACGTTTCCAAACTGAGGCACAGAAACAAAAAAAACCAGGTGATCGTACAGTGACACGGTCAACCACATGACAATTGAGCAAGTGATCAGAAAGCTCTCCTCTAACTCAAAGCAAATAACAAAGTTTATTGTATCTTTTACTGTGAAGGATTTGCGACCACTGATGGTCCTAAGAGCATGGCTTTTTGCGTAATCAAGAATTTACTGACACAACCATTTTAACACTACAAGACTGAAAGCTGTCATGATTCAGAGCAGAGGACCCAGAATTCAACTAGACCAGCAGAGGTTCGGTAAAATAATATTTATTAACAAAATCCAAAAACCAAAAAGGGCAGAGAAACAAACCTAAAACAGAAATTAAAGCTAAGACTAAAACTGATGACAAAACAGGATAAACTAACAATAAACAAGAACCTAGACAAGACAAAAGTCAAAGCTACCAGAGAACCTATGGAAGGAGGGCAAAATACCTTAAACATAAACCAGAACAGAACGTGACAGAAAGCAAAGCAATGGGATCCATAAATCTAACATTACATATTAGACGTCTGATGCATGCAAGTAATTTCCAAGTCATCTTATGTCACCATAACTGTGCATTTTCATATGATTATGACAAATATGAATTATCTGCAAATGACTAAGAGGAATGTGGTACATTTAGACATCTGAATATTGTCGCCATGGTTAAATTAAACTTGCAGAGGTCCTGCAACTCTCTTGTAATATCTTGAGAAACTTCTTTTCAGTTTCATAATAAAGCAGTTTGAGGTTTTGCCCTAAACTAAATGAATTTAGTTTCCGTGCGGTAAAGTCTAATGTCAAGAATTAAGCCATCATAAGCTTACAAAGCTTTGACATCATCAGTTTACCTTTCACAAAACTGTTCAAAAGAAATGTAATACTACATGTAAACGTCAGAATTTGAAGTTAAACACTTCTATAAAAAGAAAATTTTCATCAGATTTAATGTCAAACACTAAAAAGAAAGAGTTATGTGTCTAGCTTATTCAGTATATGCCTTTTTCTTTTGGCTTTTTCCTTTCAAGGATCACCACAGTGAGTCCCATATATATATATATATATATATATATATATATATATATATATATATATATATATATATATATATATATATCTGACCCTATCTGGGTCAGATATGATATATATATATATATATATATATATATATATATATATATATATATATATATATATGTATATATATATATATATATATATATCCACATCCTCCGTTCCTGTACCTGTATATATATATATATATATATATATATATATATATATATATATATATATATATATATATATATATATATATATATATATATATCATATCTGACCCAGATAGGGTCAGATATGTATAATCTGACCCAATCTGTATAATATGATTGAACTTGATTTTGTAAAGTGCCTTGAGATGACATGTTTCATGATTTGGCGCTATATAAATAAAATTGAATTGAATTGAATTTTATATATATATATATATATATATATATATATATATATATATATATATATATATATATATATATATATATATATATTTATATGTATATATATATATATACATATAAATATATATGTATACATATATATATATATATATATAAAAGAGGAAAAAAACACAAACCCTTTTATTCAACATTTACGCATATTCCCATGTGTGTAAACAAAGGTGAGGCCTTGGAGCTGCAGCCTGATCTGGACGTGAGCGAGGTCCCGACAGTCCGAAAGCCCAGTAAAGACGCCGCCTGGCTTGGACCCAAGGAGAGTGCCGTACGCCAGCACAGGCAGGAAATGAAGACCAAAATGAAGACCAACAAGGTGGAAGAGGTGAGACCTACTCGTCCAAAACAGGTGAGTGTCTGCTGAAAAGGATGACTCTGGGACAAGCTTCTTAAAAGACTGGCAGGTTTTAAGCCCCAGGTTTACCTTTGTATCTTCAATAAGCAAAATTATGGTTTCCAAATCTGCAATTGTTTTTGCTCCTAAACTATTTAATTTTGCTTAAGTACCGTTTTGGAACTAGTTTCTTGGTTCTTCTAGTATGCTTGTTATTAGGAAATTTGACATAATTTATCATGTGTATGTACATTTGCACCTAAAAGTATTCAACCATGGCTGTAAATTTAGCAACACTCAGAACTGTTCAGTAGTTTGAAATAAACATATCATATAAGTGCACTGTAAATAAAGCTGGCACAGAATTTCAATTAGCTCAATTTTATTCTTTTTTGTAACAATTATTCCTCGACATAGATCTTATAGGGTGGTGAGGGTGCATTCACACCTGCCACATTTGGCTCATCTTAAACAGACCAGAGTTTGCTTCCACCCTTGGTCCGGACATTTTGAGACCCATTTTCTGAAGTGGTCTCGGTCCACTTCCAAATGGACTCGCTTTTCGTGTGATGAAAAAATGGCCTTGATCCAGACCAAGCACTGAAAACACACTTAATTTTGGACTTAACAAGCCAATGTAGCAGTGAACGTAGTACTGAAATTTTAGCTCTCTGTTTCCTAGCAACAGCAGGACGGCATCCTGAATGCAATCTCACCCCAAATTCCACATCCTCCGTTCCTGTACCTGTCCACTCCATTCCAGACTGCCTCTGTGAGTCCGTAAAAAAAAGCAATGCCTACTGCATCCACGGTTACTCCATCTAGGTCTGCTGTGAGCTCCTTGGAGCTAGAGGAGGGCATGCACGAGTGCTACGAGTTCACGCTATAAAAAAGAGGATATAAAGGAGCCGGAAACAAAAACAATCTTCTCATTCATCCTTTGGACAGTGTCTGAAAAGTTCTCTATCGCTGATTATACATCGACTCGGCATATTTTGTCACGAATTAGAAGGGAGATGAATCCGGAATTTAACCAACACACTAGGAATGCTCTTTACGGAGATTTATTAGAGGGAATAAAACGGGCAAAAAGTGAACCAAAACCCAAATCATGACATATTTTTACTTCCATCAAGTATGGGTGAGTACATTGGCCACCAAAAACTTATGTTTCTATATTTAAAATAATTAAATTGTGTTTTGGCGTACATTAATAGACATCGCTATCCATACTTCACCATTATTTTATCGGAATTTCAGTAGAAAATTGTGGGTTATTTCTCTCTGGCTGGAGTCCAACGGACTGGAACGGAACGGAACAGAAAATAGACCTGTTCCATATTTTGACGTGAATGACGGAGAGCTTTTCCACTGATGGTGATGTTCGGAGAAGTCAAGTAGAATGTAGAACGGTTCTGATTTAATTAAAATAACAACTAGTTGAACGGACATGAGCGGAATGGAGCGGTCACAGAGGATGTGGAATTTGGGGGTCAGACGACATTCCAAAATTAGAAATAAAATGCCTGGGAATCTGGGTTGAATGAGGTGCTCTTAACTCTCAAAATTATTTAGCAGCTATAATAATGGCACAAAAATGAAGAATAGAGGTGCTGCACGCACAATTTCAATAATAGCTTTCCTCCATTTCTGGGTCTGTGCTACCACACATCTTAGTCATTTCTGTCCAAGGAGAGCAATGATCGTCACAACTGTGGTTTTATTTACAAGTTATAGTTCACTTCCGAAAAGTACATTGTAAAAGCAAACCCCACCAAACAGAAACAAAAAAAAGTCCACATTTGGTCTGGACCAACAAACAGACCAAAGGACTTTCCAGGTGTGAATACATCCTTAATTTCCCCTTAAATGAGGGCACATTCTTTGGGACAAGCCATTTGTGGGTTAAGCAGCATAGTGGAGTGTGTGGGTTGCATCCATGAGAGAAAATGTTCAAATGCTCTCTGCCAGTGTGAAAGAGCTGTTGGTGGAGCAGTAACTCATAATTTTTAATTATCCACATTTATTACTAAATCCCACTTATAAAGACTACTGCAGTCTCAAAGATATTCAACCCCCTGAACAGAATTCTCAATAAGAGCACACATTTGCCAATCACATGTGGTCTCAGAAGCCCTTGACCAATCAAGGGCTTCTTTGGCTGTATCAGGTGGGCTTGAAATAGAAAACCTTGAATACCTGTTGACAGTAACATATCATTGCACGTTAGAAAAAATTTCCAAGCCAAGAGAATTGTCTGTGTTATGTCACAAAAAGGATGCATATAGCCAGTAAATGTCCTTGAAAATTTGAAAATTTACTGGATTTACTCAAATTTAAAGCTTACGCCACCTGGTGGCAGATGGTCCAAAGCAATAAACTGACTGCAAAAAAAAAAAAAGGTCCACCCCTCCTGCTGACATTAGGAAAGTGAGAAAAGGTTTATGGAGACAAAACAGCTGTGTTTCACTAATCCATATAATGATGATTTTTTTTAAATGTCATTTGGGTTTAAAAGTTGTGTTTTAGTCAACCATACTGGTTAAACTGTCTTACTTCCCTTTTATTCAAAATGTTGCTATATCATGACCACACACACATCTCACCTGCTCTTTTGCCAACTCATATAATTTTATATCAAGCTACGTTGTACTTTTTCAACATCACAAAGCCATTTAAAGCTTGAATCCCGAACAGAATGTCTCCGAAAGAGTCTTGGCAACAGAATGGGAGGTAAACTGGAGGTCTTTGGCAAGTTTTTATACAATGTTTGGCAAGAATTGAGATTAATTTGCACATAACTGGAAGCCATTTAGCAATACTGTGTGTATATGTGTGTTTTGTATGGTATTTTATAGTCAAATCTGTGCAGATTACTTGCCAAATACAACCTGGTGTTGATGTGTCCTGGAATTAGCTCTGTTTCATATGAGGATTGATTCGTTTTAATGAAGTTTTATATTTTAACAGAAAAAAAAAAGATTTTTGTTTTTTGTTCAATCTAAAAGCAACCCAGAATACCCCACAGAGGTTAGAATTAACTGAACGTTTTGTACAGAACATTCCATCCTGCAGGCAAACAACCTTTTATAACCTCGGACACAGAAACCTGGCGGAACCACCACACCCGCACACCTCTATTTAAGCTTGAAACTGTTGTTTTGTTCTGTTCTTGTTTATTCTCAAGACTCAGTGTCAGCAGGAGCTTGACCAGGTCCTGGAGAGGATATCCAAGATGCCCTTCAGAGATAACCGAGGTCCTCTGGAGGACCTCTATGCACTGCACATCCCCAACTGTGACAAGAGGGGGCAGTATAACCCAAAACAGGTGATTGAAATAGCATGGGCTACATTTAGGAGGGTGCAAATGAAAAAAGGGTTAACAAATTTCAATCGGCTTCCCTAGTAAAATATTTGGTGTGAAGATATGTATGTATATTAAAATTATATCTTTATATATATATATATATATATATATATATATATATATATATATATATATATATATATATATATATATATATATATATATATCACTTGTTTTCCATTTACTTAAGTTATAGATTTTTTTTTTTTTAATGAACATTTAGACCTCCATAATTAAAGCTAAAAATCTTTTTTGTGCCCCATACCTCCATAAAAAAATCAGGAAGAACAACTCAATAAATAATTCTCTTTCAGTGCAAGATGTCGCTTCATGGTCAGAGGGGCGAGTGTTGGTGCGTTGACCCTCACACCGGCCGACACATACCATCAGCTCCAACTGTGAGGGGGGACCCCAACTGCAGTCAGTACCTCAGCGAACTGGAACTGGAGCTGCCTGATACAACCCAGATCTAATGTGGCAGCAAAATTGCAAATCTAAAAAAAAAAAAAAAACTGCAAAGTACTTGGGAACAAAAAACGACTTGAGTAAGCTATAAGCTATATGTGTGTTTGTGTCTGTAGCCTGTTTATTGGCAGTTAAATTTCAAATCTAAATTTCCAGACAGGATTTGAATGATAGAAACCAACTTGTTGCTGCATTCTAAAGTAAATATGTCACATTTTCTTCATGCTGTCACGTTTTAGATCCAGTAATTATGCTTTACTAACTGTGACAATGCTCAGAGTGCTTTGTCGTCAGTGTTTTGTATTGTTCAAAAAAAAATGGAGAATCCTTCAGTTTGTTGAATGTTTTTAGGTGTCTTTTCGTGCTCCAGCTTGCAGACTAGGTTTTTGGGTATGCCTCATTTTTATTGCACAGTAAGCAGTAATGAGACATGATAAAGTGCTAATGCAAATAAAGTAGAAACCTGTTGAAGCTCTGCATGTCTTATAGTTCTCTTAAAATCAATGTTGCATGTGAGCATTTTGCAGGGGAACACTACAAGTTTAAAGAATGACGGAAACTGCTCAGATTTCACGTTTGATGTTGCAGAAACCGGCACAAAACCTTGTCTGCACTGCCCCCTACAGGTGGTATCACATTTCCAAATAAAGTGACCTCCCTGGGGCTTTTTTTTTTTTTTTTTTTGCTTTTTTTGCAGAAACTGAAACCACCTGCACAGTCTTTAGCATTTTTGTTTTCACAACACACCAAACATCTGACTTAACATCTTACCATCTAAAAGCAGTTAGGACAATTCCCACAGAAGGAGCTAACAAGCATTTTAGAGTGATTATACCAAGTTTATTTAAATAGTGATTTAACTTTAAAAAAAAAAGAAAAAAACAGTACATCAATTACAGTTGTGCTGAATATACCACCAGAAAATTCACATTAATCTTTAGTTTCTGTGGTTTTCATAAAGTCACTGCGTTGTGTTTATATGAGCTTGAATCAACTGCAAGAGAGAAGACTTTTATCAGGAAGAATAGGCTGATGTGCCAGTGTCAGTGTAGGTATTATCTACACAACAAAAACTATATTAAACATTACAATTTTAACAACAACAACAAGATCTTAACCGAACCGGACCCACAGAACACAATCCTGTCCTTTGTCATTACTTATTTAGCAGCACTTGACTGGAAGATCATAATATTTGTCAGCAAATCGCATCCACACCTTGAACTGATTTCCTTTCTTTTTTTATTTTGTTCAGGCCACCCTCATTCAAAGACACAATGGGTCCGCATGCAAATCTAGATTCAAACCAGTCTGGGGCAGAAGGCACTTCATTTACGTAAAAACTCTGTGACCTTGATCTCTGTGGGATAAAGGACCTGGTGAAACCTGTGAGCAAGTTGACATCGGCCTGCAGATTTGCATGTGCGGTGGCAGTAGGGACCCTCCATATGGAAAGACGGTGCCTTTGCATACAATTTGTGTGCGAGTTCTAATGGGAAATGTACTACGTGCTTTTTCTTTTTTAAAGTGAAGAAATACACACATACGCACTCATTGGCATGCAAACATTCTATACATACATTTAGAAACGGTGAATGTTGTTTTAAGAACCTGAAATAGAAATTTATCGGTACAAAGAGCTTTTTATGACTGAGGTTTTGTCCGTTTTGCTTATTTCTAAAAGACCTACTCCCTGTTTGTGGCACTAAAATTCCACCAAAGGAGCATCATAAGGTCCGAGTGAGCATTAGAAATGATTCATAGGATAAAATCTAGGCAAAACTGTACTCAAAGCGAAGGTTGAGTGATAGTCTAAATATTGTTTTAACTATCTACATTTAGCCAAGTTTGCCAAGAAATATTAAATGATGACAAGGCTGGGGATCGGACTAGTGACCTTTTTGGGTGACAATCAAAGTCTTTTAAACTTATCATTAACGCAGACCTCCAGGAATGTCATGTTTGTATCATATATAGAGTTGGATATCTTCATTTGAAATTACTGTCATGTCTTCTTACAACATAAATTCAATTCTGACCCTAATGATATCTTTGAGGCATCTTGCCAGCAAAGAATTACCTCCATTAAGACAATCTGCACTCATTATTTTCTTGGTGAGTGATGGTGTTATAGATATTGGTCAAAGTTATGGTTCATGCAGTGCAACTGCCATAGTTTGTCTTCCTATTTTTCTGTCATCTATGCCCTTCATTGTATTCCCGATATAACCGATCTCCTGTGACTGACTGACCTGTACTTAGTTTTCTGATATAGACAAGGTTGTAAATGTATCCTCAAGTTCACTACTGTTCTCTACCCTTTCAGCACTCAGTCACACAGAAAGACTGAGCTAATATTAATGTTAATATTAGAACCACAACATTGTAACTAAAAATAACAAATAGTTATTTATAGGATGGGCAATCTATTGGTTTGTGCTTTCTGGAATTTTTGCAGTGCTTTCAAGAATTGGGTTTTACTTCTGGAATGCTTTAGTAATTTGTTTGGGATGTATTAATGATGTAATACGTAGCGAACCACTTGTTTTAAATGCCTACATGAAAACATATAGGTCTAAATTAGGGCTATTTAAAGTCTTAAAGTTGAACTGATCCAAATGCCTGTGGCCTCAATGTTGAAATTGGTCAGTGGAATCTGCAAAAACTATAGGATAAAAGTTTCACAAACCAAAGTTAAATAACTTTAAATTGGCTATAGACTACTTTTTGATTAGCATATTTTACAATCAGAGGCTCACAAATTTCTGCTAAAGGAATTAAATTTGCACCTAAAGCTAGATCCTGTTCTCATTTAGAACGGGACCAAAATACAATTATTTTTAATTCATTGAGCATTTCAATTTCTCTACCAGATTCTAGGTATTTTTAAATCATTGCCTACCAGCCGGAGATAGTGTTTTTAAGACTCAGTGAACCAGATTAGGCTACATGTAAATTAGCAAGCCCCAGGAAGCAGCTTCTTCTATGTCTCCATGCTAAGCTAAGATCATGAGTTGCTTGAGCTAATTTTAAAAAGACGGATATAAAAACAGTTACAGCCAATCTAATAATTTTTTTAATCTGTAAGATTAGATGATTTACATTAAAGGCATACTATGCAACATTTTTCGGTTAATTAATGTGTTCCATACCGTTTTGGATGATTAAATGAGTCATTTCAGGTCGAACAAAGGTTTTCTCGGCCGCCCTGGTGGTCTGTGGGGGAAATACCGCACTTGCACTTGCAAGAGCTCACGGCCCGCACACACAGAAGTCTCGCTTTACGGCGAGAACTCCATGTGTTTTTGCCCTGCCATTCACTATATGCACGCGCGAAAGAAACAACAATGAACCGCGTGTTAACGTCAAATAAACATGCAAGCATATCAAGTTTTATTATTATTATTATTATTTATTTTATTTTTTTATTATTATTTTTTTTTATGTTGGCGAGACGCTACCGCGGCGGCGGCGAGACCTTCACTGTGTTAGTCATTGTTTGTACTGCCGTTTTTTCCACTTTTCGTTGCGTTCGCCTGTCTGCTAAGCTCAAAACAACCGCGCCTGGCTTGACGGAGAAACCAGAACAGCTGAGCATCTTTACGACAGTGCACTTTTACTTTCGCCCTCTGGGGGGAGCCTCGCTGGAAAATCAACCCCGGTTGCATAGTATACCTTTAAGTTATGTGTTAAAAACCGAGCCTCAGATGGCTGTTTCTTATCAGCCTTCCCGCTAGTCTAATGTCAAGATTTGCTAATCTAGGTCACTTAGGTAAGATGGATATGAAAATAGTCACAGCTAATAAAATATAACTTTAGGTTATGCTATCCCATTACATTACCATGTAAAATTCTACAATGAGCCATAACAAATTAGCTTAGTAACGGAATTGACTAAAAGGTTCAAATGGTTGTAAGCTAATGCCCTCTGTTCTTCAGAGATCATTTATCTCAACAACAACAAAAACATAAAATGACCTTGCCAAACAAAAACCTATAAAGTCAATCTACAGTTTTGGAAAATTACTTAACAAAAACCGTATTATTGATTTGTTCTGTCTCTAATACATGCATTAGCTGGCAAATTATGAATATCTTCCAGATGTACTTTGCCTCTAATGTTTTACTTTATCAAGAATGGGATGACAGTGAAATTATTTTTCATATGTTTTTCGAAGCACTGATCTCTAAACACAGTTTAAACCTTTCCAGAAATACCTTCAATATAATCTCAAGTGTGTATGTTTTATGTTGCATGTCTTTTGGTATTTATTGGAAAGAGAATCTACCACATCTCACCTAAATAGCACATGGAAAAGCTGCTAATCTTAACAAAAACAATTCAATATAAGCAAATGTTTTCTAGTTTAGGAGGCCAACATTGGCACGCCAGAATTGTTTCATTGCGGTAGCTTAGCAGTTGCTAAAGGACAGGTAGGAGTTGCTGGCGGAATGAGAAACTTCTCCATTTTGAAACTCACCGTTATCCTACAAATCTCGGTGTTGCTATAGCAACTCCAAGCTACCCCCTGGCGCCGCCCATGGAGGCCACCTTTCCTGTTCAACATCAGGAAACTCAAATGGACAGCTAGCCACATTTGAAATATGTGTTGTCTGCATTTTTCATAATTTTGAATATATATATATATATATATATATATATATATATATATATATATATATATATATATATATATATATATATATATAATAGCTACCTTTATGAACAGAAACTATTTATATTTCTCGTTTCGATATAGGATAAAGTTTGCCTCCCCTTTACAACAGACAACACAGTCCATCACAATCACCAAAAAATAAAAGTGTTTGTGCCATTTTCTCCTTATTGTCAGTCATAAAGTGTGCTGGCTTGTGTTTGGCAGGTTTTAAGAAAAAAAATGGGCATGCAGGCGGTTCGCTTTCATTCGTTGCTGTTGTTGATGCTGTCAAGATCTTTGCACTGCAGTTCCCCACGGGCGGAGTTGATACCTGGTATTTTATCGCCGAATCGGTCCACGCACCAGCAGATGCCCCGTTTCCGACCACGAGATGGCTTACACTGCAAGTCGAAAAGAGGCCAGATTGGGACGGTTACAAATCACGCTCACTTTTTGGATAACTGAATTAGTTATAGGACATGAAAGAAAGCATCCAAACCTGCTTGCGCTTGAAGAATCCTTTTTTGTCACAGTTGGGTATATACAAAGAAAGAGTCAAAACCCGAGAAGTGTCCTTCATGCTATGAATGAGAGTATCAAGTTTTCTTTTGCAAGGCCCCTGCACACAATGTAAGTTTGGAAGTTAAAACCCAAAAATTACATGGAAATACTTCAAAATCTGCCTTTTACAATTCATTTCAAACCCAGCCTTTTCATGTAAGGTGGGAACAAGAACTAAGCTGAAGTTTGCACAGAAAATCTGCAACAATGAAGAATATTTTGCGTCGCCACATCACTTACAAATTCTGGCTCCACTTTATCCAGGCTAGGCGGTACGGGCTCACGGTGGTTGGTCAATCCAAGCTTTGATATATACTTCTTGCGGTCCTTGGCTTGCTTCACAGCATACACCTTCCGACTGCTGATGTGATCACCATATAGGGGCACCTTGGTTTCAACTGGCTCTGTGACACATCATAATAATATTTTGTTTGGAAAGAAAGACACACAAGAGAATAAGGATTCATTCATCAGCTTAGAAGCCAAGTTTACTGTAAAACCCATTGTCACTTTTAAAAGATTTTGCAGCCTAATACCAAAACAAATCTTGCTCAAAGCGTCCTGCTGCTGTAGTCTCTTGAAAATAATATGTAACGTGAAAATGACACCCCCCAAAAGCCTTGCTTTAGTCTTGCTGAAGCTTAATTTGCTGACATAATTACTGTTATCAGAAGAGAAGCATGTCTCCTGCAGAATGGTTGGTAATTTGTTGTGGGAATTACAGACATGACTGGATTAAAAAGACTCATTATCAGTTGTCCCCCCCCCTGACCAAAATGATCCTGAGGTGTAATAGTCATTTGCGAACCGGGACTTCAAAGCATTCTTTTGGCCACCTTCATGAGATGCCTTGAAGAAGGGTTAAAATCAAGAGCACTGTCATCTGGAGTTACACCTCTTGAAAAAGGACTACATTTAAAAAGTAAAGCAAAATACATGAGGACACAAATCAGGAGTGTAACGTCACAACACAAGGTGATGATTTCACTGCAGCAGTTAAATGCTTATTTAGCACCGTTGGTGGCGGCGGGCCAGTTTCAGATTGAATGTGTTGACATAAGAGAGGACAGAGACTACATTTATGGCGTGTCAGGCTGCCAGTCTGGGGTATATGTAGACCAGGGCTTTTAAAACTTTTATAGCAAGTGACCTAAATTAGACATTTTGTCTCACCCTGGCACCCAAGCCTGTGCAAACCTGCCATTACCCCTGTCATGTGGCAAAGCACGAGAAGTAGCCGCAACCCATTTTTGTGGCCCACACCTCCAAATGGGAAACTTTGCATATGCTGCGTCTCTCATCCCTCTTTCAAAATTTGGGGGTGTCAAACACAGTCCTCGGCACTCGCCCCTTTGCCTTATTGTCCCCACCCTCTATTCAAGCAACCACAGCCACTTGTACTGACCACAGACAGAGTGAATGTGGTCTTCTGTGCCAAAGGCTTGACATAGCATTTGATTTACATTAGCATTGGCCATGAATTGTGAGTTAAGCCCAGGTTGGCCCACTTCTACTGCTGTGTCACGCGTTCCCTTCTATTTCATTGATGGTAACCTCTGACGTTATCGCTAAGCTACTGAGCCAACTGAATGACGAAACAAGGCCATGACCTCCTTCAATATGTGATTCTTAAGATCTACCAAGCCCCTCCACCAACGACAATAGACATTATGATTATGTCATTCATCCCTTCGCTATGATGATTCCTGTTTTTTTTCTCTGGTTGGGAATTTGCTGAGGCAGATTGTCAGCCTGTGTTAGTCCAATCAAGTTTTCACTTGCAAATCCTCACGCTGCTTTAAGCCGATC
This sequence comes from Fundulus heteroclitus, assembly GCF_011125445.2. Taxonomy (NCBI): domain Eukaryota; kingdom Metazoa; phylum Chordata; class Actinopteri; order Cyprinodontiformes; family Fundulidae; genus Fundulus; species Fundulus heteroclitus. The sequence continues at coordinate 28,209,305 of NC_046384.1, forward strand.
TGTGCTGACTGATCTGTCATTCGTCATTCTCTTTTTGTTGTAAAGCCTTTTTTATTTTTCAGTTTTGACTCAGATTTTTTATTCAACATCTGGAATGTGAGAATGAACCCCTGAAGCTGAGAGATGCAACTAGAATATTCATGTTTTAAGCTTTAAATGACAGATGGTGTCCGCTTTGGATTTCATATGTGCATTCTGGTGTGCACACATGCTCTTTGGCTCAGTTTTTAAACATCATCAAGTGCCTTTAGTTTTAAAAAGTACTCCACAGCTTGCATTTGGGTTTGGTTCCAATTTTTTGCAACAGCCCTGCACTGCAGGAAAGCTGGCTGATGAGCAGACAGACGGTGGATCTGTAAACCCACGCTCAGGCTGCGTTCTGCTGAATCACAGCACAGCCTGACATGAATAGGGGGGTGGACAGAAAGAAGTGGGATGACACAGGAAAAGATGGTTAAAATGGCAAAAATATCAAAATGTATCTCATTAATTAAGAAATGTATCCTTAATCTGAACTGTTAATATTATATGAAAACATTGTAGTAATGTATCCTTAACTTTTTAAACTTTACAAACTTCATGCTGTTGTTACTTAGCCATAGATTATGTGGTTCGTTTGCTTGTCCCAATTTAGCAAAGCCTATGAGTGTCATGTTTTAGTTAGACAATGACTCAATGCAGAGCAGAACTGAAGTCAGGCTGAGGATTTTAATGGTAAAAATAAAGACGATCTCTCGCAAGGAGAAAGCGCGGGAACTGGACTGGGCATAGACTGGTTGTCATACAAGAGAGACAAGGAAACAGGACAGAATGGAGGCAACTTGGAGCAGTGAAATGGAAGAAAACAGCAATGAACAATGACAACCGGACAGCTTATATACAGAGGGGTAAGTGAAGAAAGGCATGGCAAAACAGGAGGAGGGAGACATTAGCTACATCTTGATAACAAATGCTACCTAAATATTTTGAAGTAGAAGATAACTTAATATGTTGGTTAGGGTTGATTAGCCTCATAATTAATAGGTGTAGCTTTCTAGTAAGTTTAATTTTAGGCCTTAGCGCTGTTGCTAAACTAGTTAAAGCTGAGAACTCTATTATCTGACAACCAAAGCTATGATGTGCTGTTCCTTTTGAAGTACCATCCCAGGGCTAACAGGTTTAGCTTGCTAGCAAGTTTGATTCGAGCATTCGTCTTGTCACTAAACTAGTTCCAGAGGAACTTTATAAATGTTTTCTAGCAAGGCAGAATATAAGTTTCCATGAAGGCCAAAACAAAGATGTGCCTCGGGACTAAGGATGAAAGATAGCTAGCAAGTCTGCCTTTAGCATTTACTTTCACTAAAATAGTTAAAGCTGGAAAGAATGCAAATTATTCTTCCAACATTGAAGCTGTTTTAACCACTAACTTTCAAAAATGTTCCTAATATAAATATATTCATTCAGAAAATAATTCATACAAATGTCTTAGACTTAGGTCTACCATCCTCTGCTGTATAGTGCTATGGGGCAAATGAAAACTTAATTTAAATTCTAATCAAATGTTTCAGTATAGGTCAGTCTTGTTTAATAAATAAAATAGTTGGTGTTGCTTGGATTTCATCAGCAATAAATGTTATATTTGCAAAATAACACACTTTTGATTAAATTAAAATAATTTTTATGACTAAAATTCAAGACCCACTAAATTTCCTTTAGTATAACAGTACAAAAAATCAGCGGGAACCCGAACCATCAGCCAGAACTGAGAGGGTGGACATGGGAATGGAGGCAGACGAATAATAAGACTGGGGAATAAGAATGCAGAGGGATCATTGCCAGGTAGGGGAAAGAAGAGAAGAGGCTATGATGGTGAGAGAACAAAAAGTTGGGGTCAGACGTGGGAAAAGGCACAGGTGGTGGATGAGGAAGAGTTAGATGAAAGAGAGGAAAGTACTGAGAAGAAGGGAGCCACGTAAAATATGACTTTACAGCATGAAAAGCTGCCATCATCGCAGACACAATGACTCTGCCGTTCAAAAGGAGCCACCACCTATAATCTGCTCCCCTAGCTTGTTTTAAGTCTGGGTTGCCTCAGGCGTGGACCACTCTCATCAAACCTTCTGATTTACAGCTATAGGAGCCATAAAAAAAACGTCTTTCAAACTGAGATGGCAAATTGATTTGTTCTCTTTGCCTGATTGTTGGTAGAGTTCATGGGGTCACGTGTATAAAGACTTCTGGGTTACTAAGCCTTTTGGCAATGACATCTCAGCCTGTGTTAAAGAAAGCAAACCCTCCATCCTGCATCTGCATGCAATTCAAACGATGCATGTGTGCTACACTCAGGGGCGGTTCTAGACAGGGGCCAACAGGGGCCCATGCCCCTGTAGAAATGGTCCTGGCCCCTGATATGGCCCCTGTACTAAAGACATGATAATAAATACACTTCTCATAATTATTTCCAATGGTAAAAAAAAAAACATGACTGACTGGTCCCTTTGACCAATATTATTTTTTACCTATGCAGTTTTACTCTAAAAAGAATTTAAAACTTAAGATGTTCCATGTTTAACTTTAGCTGTATTGAGCTGGGGGGCAAAGTTTTCAACTGCTAGATCAGGTGTCTGAAACCTGCAGTTCCAGAGCCACAAGTGGTTTACTTAATATAATTACACATTTAAATATTGCCATTTTATTGTTTTTTTTTAATTTTTTGTTCTGTGCCCCTGTGAAAAAACACTGGCCCCACCTTGGCCCCCCTGGTAAATGTGGTCTAGAACCACCACTGGCTACACTAATAGGAGGGAAGACTGACATCGTAATAGACCTTTACATATTTTTTTAAAAAAATGCATTCTTTAATGCAAAACGGCAATCTGAGAATGCGCAACACGTTTCTTTCAGGAGGCATACCTTTTGGTGGATGCTTGTACAGCTTTTCGTTCGTGCACAAGCCCCGACCGTGCAGGAGCGCGTGGAGCGGCTTCTCCTCTCCGCTCTTGGGCAAGCAGCGGAGTCCGCGCGTGCACGGCCCCGTGTACACGCCGCACGGCTGGCCCTCCTCCAGCGCGCACGTCATGCAGCAGCCGCAGCCGGGCTCCTTCACCAGCTGGCAGCCCACGGGCACCGGTGGACACATGGACAGGGCTTTGGAGTCGCACGGCTCGCACGGCACGTAAGACGCCCCGCCGCCGGTGATGCTGAATAGAGAGACCGCCAGGAAGAGAACTCCCAGAACCATCTCGCGCTATTCCTCTAATAATAATAATATATATATATTAAAAAAAAAAATGCAGGCTGGTGAACTGAAAGGACTATCGGCTGAGAGCTGCAAGGAATCTCCTGGGTGTTGCAGGTTTCAGTCCAAACATCAGGGGGAAAGGTGCATCCACAGGTGCATCCGATGCATGAAGCCCACAATGACCCAGATTAATATAAAACTATCCAGACCCTGAAGTATCTCCTCTTAAAGTGATGCTCGGCGCCGCTCGTCTCCAAAGCCGAGGTGCCCACTGACTCTCTGCGGCTCTCTCTGCAGGTCGTTTCACCCGCACACGGACTGTGAGCAGAATGTGTAATCTGTGGCTTTGAGCTTGCCTTTTTAAAAAAGGAAACCGCCTGAGGCAAAGCCTATAAAGATGGGCTTGTCAAACAACGTTTGGAGAGGGGGGAGGCGCACTTGTCAACTCTGCACTGCGAGGCTGATTTCTCAGGGCGGAGGCTGGCAAGCCTCCAGATCTGAGCCCATAGTCCTGGAGAAAACGTATCTCTGCATCTGCAAGGGTTGACTGATTAGTTGGCTACAGATTTTACTGGGATTATAGGAGAGATAATCTAACTAAACACACAAAAAAATACCTTTTTGTTTAGGTAATATTTTATTTGCACCTGTATCGAGCAGCTGCTTCTGGCTGACGTTTTGAGTTACTGACAGCCAGAGTGTTGTCAACCAGGTATCTGGTCTGATGTGACGTGTACTGCTGATTTTCAGCAATGAGTCTAGATTTTGTGCACAACGAAGAGAAGGCAGTCTCAGTCCAGAGATATATCAAGCTGAAATTCTGCTATTGCTGGCAATACATAATTCACACTTTTAGGGACTGAACTATATCTTGTAAAAATGACAACACTTTCCCCCATAGAGGAAGGTTTATTCAGAGACTGCCTCCAGAATTTGGGAGAAGAGAAGATGAGATGGCTCAGCAGTAATCATTTCAGTTCGGTTTATTTATATTCACATTTTCTCTCAAGGCCTTTGACAAAACCAAACCAAACAAACAAACAACTAAATCAAACAAACACCAAAGAAAAAATATATATATAATAATAATAATACATCCAACTGATATACAGAAATATAAAGTAAATTCTTTCTAATCTAACCATATAGAAATATTCAAAGTCGTTCACATATATTCCAAGGTTTAAACTATGCAGTAAAGTTTGTTTATTACTTTTTTTTTCCCCAGTGTCCTGTCTAGCAATGTGGCAATAAGAATTGATATCTTAATGCCAAATAGAGCTTGACAGATTTTACTTTCACAAGTGGAGCAAACAGCTTTCGCCATAATGCTCCGCTTGATTTGTGCGTGTAAATAGCTTTATTGTGATTCCTGCAGGGAGAATTTCAAATTATATGGACACTACAATGGGAAAGTAGGAGAGTAAAAGAAAAACAAGAAGAGAAAAAAAAAGAAAGAGGTGAAAGAAAGAAGAGATAAAAGGAAGAGAATGATAAAACGTCCTCTGTCTGCTCCATCACCTGGAAAGAGACACAAAAAGAACAGCACAACCAACAGACATAAAGCAACAGATACAATCGTGTAACACCTTGATACCATTGCTAAATCATATGTATTATTATTTAAGCTGACATGTGTAATGTGATACCTAAAAAAGAAAGTAAAAGAAAGTAAATAAATAAATTATAGCCTTTCTGTATATAAGTGAACATTTAATACCTGGGACCCAGCACCTGTGGGAGTTTGTGAGAGTGCACTAGTTTAGGTGAAAATTTATCCAGAAGGAAATAGTTCGATAGTGGTTGTGGAGAACCGAAGACCCACCTTCCCCGAGCACAGAGGCAGGGGTCAGGGGACCCATAACCCCGGACTCCCAAAGGGGCCCCCAAAGCAGTGCGCCCGAGAGGGGCCTTCACAGGAAATCAGCAACCCCCACCCCCGAGGAAAGAGGAGAGACGACCCCGAGGAAATCCCCCAGCCACCGCAATGCCGAAGCCCCCAAGAGCCGCGGGGACGAGCCCATGGGCTCCGCCGGCAGCCGGCCGCGCTGATGTGGTCCTGGCCATGGGCCCTGGGGGCCAGAGGCCCCAGGGGCGCCCCGCCCCCGCGGCAGGGGCCCCGGCCTCCCCCCGGGGGGCCAGGCCCCGCGAAGCCACCGCCGGGAATGGGCCGGCGCCCACCCGGGAACCCGCCCCAAACCCGAGGACCGTCAACGCGCCAGAGGGCCAAGGCGCCTGCCAACGCAGCGGAGGAGGGCAGGACGTGGGGGGATGGGCTCCGCATCTATCGGAGACTTGAGATGTTCTTGGGAGAGGGAGCGGACCGGACCCGAACCTGGGGAACCTGGGAAAAAACAAAACAAAAAAAAAACAAGTTTGTTTATTACTTATATAGTTAAAAATGTTTGCTATTGAAGGAACCCACGGCAATAACATCAAGTCCTGAATGAGTATGTAGGGCACTGGTGGCCTAGTGGTTAGTGCATTGCGCTTGTGTCCCGGTTGTGTCCAGGTTCTGGGTTCAACTCCCACACACTGCCATTCACTACCACTCAGGCACCCTTCCCACAGATTGCACCGCATAGTGGTTGCCCACTGCTCCCCAAGGGGATGGGTTAAATGCAGAGAATACATTTCATTGGATTGTGCGTTGCAATGACAATAAAGATGATTATGTAGCAACAATGGATGGATGGATGCATGGTGTTGTTAACTTTGTTAACTAAACTGACTCTTGTCAGATGGATTTTGTTCCGCAAAGCTCCACACAACCACCTGGGATTGCTCCATTGGAGATGTATTTCAGAAGGAGGGGCCTTGTTAAAAATCCTTGCACATGATTGGATAAACCACTTGTCCATCATCTTTACTGACATGCTACTTCAACCACTCACATCAAAACCGAAGTAATCGTTTCCACTAACAAAAGCCTTCAAAACTGTTCTCTGGTGTTCTTTTAAAGAATTAATATTTGGTAGATTGGACAACACTGATGAAATAGCAGCATCAACGTTACCGGGTGACCAGATTTCTCTGAGTCCGTATGACATTCCGATGTCCCGGCTGTAGATCCTGGTGGTTTGTTTCAGCGGGTCAATGTCTCGCTCACTCTTAACATACAGCTTTATGTCATCGATGTACAGGAGGTGGCTGATCGTCCCTCTCATCCTGCAGCTCCACCAAGTGACCTCTTCCCTGAAAAAGGTCAACACCAACAAGGCTGCAGGTCCAGACATGGTGTCAGGTCAGCATCCTAACAGCTATGTTAGGATGCTCTTCGCGGACTTCGGCTCAGCATTCAACACTGTGCTACCAGACATGCTGGCTCTGAAGCTCCATAACATGGGATTATCCACACCTCTCTGCTCCTGGATCAGTGACTTCCTCACCAACAGGCCCCAGGTGGTGAGGATAGGGAAACTCACATCTGCTCCACTGATCCTCAACACAGGAATGCCGCAGGATGGACCTTACCAAGCTCCGCCCACAACTGACCTAAAAAATCTGAAGTCTCACAAACAAAGCCTCGCGGCGCTTTAATTCTATGGAAGTTTCTATGTAAACATTGCGTCTTCCACTTGGACTGATTCTTTGCGGAGTATTCCCGACTCGATTAGTGCGTCATTTCTGCCTGATTTTGAACAAATATCATCTACAACAATGGACAGAGGAACTAACAAGTTCATGTCATCATTTTTGGATGAGTTAAAGGTATTTGAGCCACGCGATGCCTCCAAATAAATAAAAAAATAAAAAGCAATAAGTATTATTTCTTTGCGTTAAGTATTAAAGCAAAGCAATAATACTTACACCAGCACACACTCCCTTGTTCTTGTTGATCCTACGAAGGTTGAGCTGCTCATGTTGTCGTGCACAAGCTTTGATCCAAGCCCGGCATTCTGCTCCTGATTTTGGAAATCTGTGAATTTTCCGACCACAAATACGATCAGGATATCTGACATCACCAGTACAGATACCCCACTGGCAATGGAGAACCATTATTTTTCGATTGTTGATTCGAAAACTTTATGCCGGTATGCTAGTACAGTAGTAGTCTAGCACTACATTAGCTTGTGTTTGTGAGACTTCTTCGCACGTTGTAGCCACTCTATGACGTAGAATGGGCATCAGCCAATGAAAAGCGGCCCCTCTGGTAAGGTCCATCGTGTCCGGAGCCCTGCTCTCTTCTCCCTATTCACCCAGGACTGAAAAGGAATGGACATTCCACTAAGCTGCTAAAAAACTGCTATAGAGCTACCACAGAGAATGTGTTATGTGTCAGCATAACTGTATGGTATGGGAGCTGCACAGTTCAGGAGAGGAAGGATATAGCATGGGTGGTGAGAACAGCGCAGGGGATTGTGGGATGCCGTCTGCAGGATCTGGACTCGATTTACTAGAAGGGCCAGACGCTCCTTCACTGATATCACCCACCCAGGTAATGTGCTGAAGGTAAACCTCAAAGCCAAAACAAATAAACTTAGAAACAGTTTCTTCACAAGAGCTGCGAGCTCAACCCCCCCACCCCGATGGGAGACTGCAGTCCAACACGTTAAAGATCATCCCACTGTTACTAGCCCATCATATGTTACCATCACTTTAATGTTATTGCCCACCTGCACACTATTATCTCACAATATCTAAATACATGTTTCTGTAAATGAAGCCTCAAACCATCGTTGCACAAAAGCACCTTATTACCTCATTTGTTATTTGTGACTCATGAAGAGCAACTACTTCATACAGAATTTTGAATCTTCATCTTTTTTACTTTTTTAATCTTTCGAACACTATAATGAGAAGAAAAAGACATTGTAACCCTTGTTCATTGCCTGTTTGTCTTTTTATGTGTACTCTTAGCCGGAGTGGCCAAAAAGAAATTTCACCATGGTAACATGCGGTGACAATAAAGAATCTTTAAATTTTTGATAGTGGCCCCTTCTGAGTCAGTATCCATAACCATGACTTGTTGATTATTTGGTTGAGGGGGTTCAGGCCTATTTAGTTGAACATTATTTACTGATCAATTACGTATTATAATCCACCATAATATAAAAAAAAAAGAAAAAAAAAGAAATCCTAAAATGTGACTTCCTGGATTTTTTTCTTATTTTGTCTTTCATAGTTTAAGTGTACCTATAATGAAAATCACAGACCTCTCTCATCTTTATAAGTAGGAAAACAAGCACAACCTGTAGCTGACTACCTGCTTTATATATATATATATATATATATATATATATATATATATAATACATATATATATATATATATATATATATATATATATATAATACATATATATATATATATTATATATATATATATATATATATATATCTTTCAGTGCTATGGCGAGCTCTGAAGTGTAACTAAAAACTCAAACGTTTCAATACATGTCATATTTTGGGGATGATTACCAAAAGGCAACCAGATCAGACGTAGCGGCATTATGATTTGTGACATGGACACAAAGCGAGTAACCACACATGACCATGAAATTAGTACAAGCACAGCCAAGAAACTAAAGAAATAACTCAAAATACAAGACCAAAAAATACAGAAGTCACAAATGTAATCATAGACCATGGGATTTTGACAGTTACTGCACAAACGCTTACACAATTAGCAACTATTTTTTTTTCAAGAATTTTAGATAAAAAAAAGGAATATTTGATGTAGGTCTTTGATTTATTAAGGCATCTCGGTTGAGAAAAGGTTACTTAAGTAAAGCTATAACCCTTTGGGCTTCCTCTATTTGTCATGTTTAGAAAAGAATGACTCTGAATCAAGGTAACCACGGAGACAGGCAGTTTAGTTAAATAAGGTTTATTGTCAAAGTGCTGGGTCACAGGGGTGGTGCTGTCAGGCGGGATCGTCTTCAGGTCTGCTTGGAAGGACGAGGGAAATGGTGAGTAACGGGCCGTAGCTGAAGAGAATGTGGAGAGAGCTAAACTCACAGAGGCTGAGGCTTGGCAAGAGCCAGGGAGGGTGGTGTCCGCGTGCAAATCCAGTGTCTCTCTACTCCAGTGCAGATGGTGTAGGAGGGCGGACAGGCAGGTGAGCTCAAGGAGGGGGACTAATGCAGGCAGGTGATCAGAGGAATCTTGGTTCTTGGAGTTTGAAAAAAATGGTTCTAGGAAGAATACAGAGACAGGGAATTAGGACTGGTCTTGGAGTAAGTTTAGAAGAAAGAGTGAGGTCAGTCATGTACCACGCTGGAAGCGTGGAAGAACTGACGCCCTCCTTCTTCTTCTTCTTCTTGATTTTTTTATTGGCGGTTGGCAAATAACGTTTAGGTGAGCATTACCGCCACCAACTGGTATGGAGTGTGGACCGCATGACAAAAAAAAAAAAGAAAAAAAAAAAAAAAAAAAAAAAAAAAAAAAAAAAACTATATCCTATTATACAACCTACTCTGTTTCAAAAACTCAAATATGACCTGGTATCCTCTGCTTCCTGATTCCTTTCGCAATAAATCAACAATATCAAGTTTAATTTTCATGTTACTAAGTTTACTTGTCAACCTGTTTCTCTGAATCCAATATTTATTACAATTCAAAATGACATGTTCCACAGTCTCATCTTCCCCACAGTCACATTTCCCTGTCTGATGTTTACCTATCAAAAATAATGATCTATTCAATCCAGTGTGTCCCATTCTAAGTCGTGAAATAATTATCTCTTCTCTCCTGTTCCTTTCTGTTATTCTCATTTGTCCAATTCTCTTTTGTATTTTATAAAGCCACCTTCCTTTCCTTTCTTCATCCCATAACTTTTGCCACCTATCTTTGGCTTTTTGTTTAATTATACCCTTTATTTCTGTTATACCAAAACTAACATTAATATCTACCCTTACCTTATTTGTACTCTCCTTAGCCATTCTGTCTGCCATTTCATTTCCTTTAATCTCGTTATGTGCCGGAACCCAAACAAAATTTACTACTAACCCCATCATATTTATTCTGTAAAGCGTTTGTTGTATTTCAATTAATATATCAGGTCTACTGTCTGACTGATTATTTTGCAAACTGATTAATGATGAACTAGAATCTGAGCAAATGATAGATTTTAATGGTCTTACCTCTTCCACCCATTGAACTGCTAAAAGCAAAGCTAGCATTTCTCCTGTATACACTGAAACTCCATCACTAATCCTTTTTCCTATCTTAATATGAAACTGTGGTATTATAAATGCTATCCCTACCCTATTAGATGTATTTTTTGATGCATCTGTATATATTTGTATATAATTATAATATTTATTTAAGTGTTCTAATACTATATATTTATTCATAATATGATATTTTTCTTTTTCCTTCTTTTCTAATAATGCAAGATCAACTTTAGCATCAGGAAGTATCCAAGGTGGTATTGTTGTTAACGGAACTGTCTGACATATATCTAACTGATTTAAATTCATTTCATTGACTTTATTTTTTATTACCCATCCAAAGCTCTTTAATTGTTTCTTTTCTTTTTCCCATCCAGGTTTAAGCACCTCTAATGTTGGATGATCCTTCCTTTGCCCCTGTAAATTTGACCAGTAGTTTAATGATAATTGATCCCTTCTAACTTTAAGAGGCATTTCTCCCATTTCAACCTGTAATGCTGCTGTTGACGATGTTTTAAAAGCTCCAGTACATATTCTTAAAGCCTGATGTTGAATAATATTTAACTTATGTAGATTTGTATCTGCTGCTGAGTTATAGACTATACATCCATAGTCAAGTACTGACCTGATTAACCCAGTATAAATTGCTTTTAATGATTTTCTATCAGCTCCCCACTCTGTTCCAACTAAACACCTCATTATATTTAGCACCTTTCTACATTTATCGATTATTTTTTTAATGTGCACCCCCCATGTCATTCTTTCATCAAACCACATCCCAAGAAATTTAAATTGTTTAACTCTTTCCAAATCCTGACCATATAATTTTAAGTTAGCTTTTCCATCAACTCTTTTTCTTGTAAAAAACATTATTTTAGTTTTCTCTACAGAAAATTTGAATCCCCATTTATATGACCATTTTTCTACAACTGCAATTGCTCCCTGAAGTTTCTTTACAATAAATTCCAAGTTTCTTCCTCTTTTCCACATTGCTCCATCATCTGCAAATAATGAGAATCCCATTCCACCCTCTATTTCTTTAAACATATCATTAACTATCACTGAAAATAATAACGGACTTACTATACTTCCCTGTGGTGTCCCATTTTCTATTTTCAAACTCTCAGAATAATCCTTCCCTATCCTCACTTGTATTTGTCTTTCTTCTAGAAAATTTTTAATCCATCTAAACATATGACCATTTATCCCCATTCTTCTAATTTTAATTAATAACCCTTCCCTCCACATCATATCATATGCTCTCTCAATATCAAAAAATACTGCCACGACACTCTCTTTATTCACCTGTGCCTTTCTAATTTCATGCTCTAAGCATAAAACTGGATCCATTGTACTTCTACCTCTCCTGAAACCACTCTGATAAGATGATATAAGTTGCTTGCTCTCCATATAATATATTAATCTTTCATTTATCATTCTCTCCATTATTTTACATAAGTTAGATGTTAAAGCTATCGGCCGATAATTTCCTGGTTTTGTCTCATTTTTCCCTGGTTTTCTAATTGGAATAATTACAGCTTCCTTCCAACTCTTTGGCAATTCCCCATCTTCCCACACCCTATTATACATTTCTAATAAAATATTTTTAGAATTTTCACTTAAATTACTAATCATAATATAATAAATGTTATCTTTTCCTGGAGCTGATAATTTATATTTTTTAAAAGCCCTATTCAGTTCTGTTATTGTAAAAGACATGTTCAACGGTTCGTTTTTATCTTCTATTTGCTGTAATAAATACTTGTTTTCTAAAATAGTCTTTTCTCTTCCTTTTTTTCCTTCTTCACTAATATTTTCAGAGCTATGAATTTTAACAAAAGTATTTACTAACATTTTTGCCTTTTCTCTGTCAGTAACTGCTGTTATTTCTCCATCATCTAATATTGGATATCCACTCACTCTTTTAATCCCATTCATCCTTTTAATTGTTGCCCACACCTTAGAAATATCTGTCTCCCTTCCTACTGAATTACAGAAACTCCTCCAATACTCTCTTTTTGCATTTTTAATAATTCTTCTTACATTTGCTTGTAATTTCTTGTAGTTATTCAGATTCTGAAAATTGTGATTTCTTTTTAATAATTTGAAAGCTTTATTTCGTTTCCTGATAATCTCCTTACATTCTGATGTCCACCAGGGCACCAACCTTCTTTCCCTTCCCCCACCTTTCTTCCTTATAGCCTGATTAGCAGCTTCTAAAATAGCTTTACATATAGAAAAATTGATTTCATCAATACTACTGTTCATATCCACTTTTAACATTTTCATTTCACTACTGTTCCTAAATGTTTCCCAATCTGCTGACTTAAAACACCATTTCTTTACCCCTTTTATACAATACCTTTCTATATTTAACTTTATTTCAATCACAATAGGATAATGATCACTTCCTATAGTTGTTTTATTAATTACTTGCCATAAACAAACACCTGCTATAGAATTTGAAACTAATGTCAAATCAATTGCTGACTCTGTGTTATCTCTAACATTAATTCTTGTTCCACTTCCATCATTTAGACAAACCAAATTTTTAACATCCATTATTTCTTCTATTATATCCCCATTTTGATCATTATGATGACCCCATAGTGTACTATGCCCATTAAAGTCCCCACACCATATAACCTTACCCTCTAAATACACCCCAAGTTCCTCCATTAAATCTATTGAAAGTCTTTTACATGGATTATAGAAGTTGATTATTTTAAATGACCCATTTACTGTCCAAATTTCTGTAACTATGTATTCTAACTCTCTTCCTTTAGCCAGTAGTCTAAATTGAATTCCCTGTTTTACGAATGTTATACACCCTCCTCCAGATCCACCCTCTCTGTCTCTTCTAATGCTTTCATATCCTTTTATAACAAAATCAAGATTTGGTTTAAGCCAAGTTTCCTGAATACATAAAATGTCTATATCTTCTTTAAATTCTCTAACAAATCCTTTAAACTCTTGTCCGTTTGCAATAAGGCTTCTAGCGTTCCATTGTAAGATTTTCAGTTTTTGTCTTCATGTCCTCCTGCCCCTAGCCTCTTATTTATGTGCTCCCAGGATATGTCCTTTATACCAAAAAACCTCTCTGCCCCTTTCACAATTATTTTGATTTTTTCTGTTTTTTGCTTAACTTGATCTGTACAATTTATGACATATGCAATGAACAACAATATCTTTTCAACTGTTAGCACATTTTCAGTTCCACTCTGTCTTTGTTCTGGTGTTGGATTTGGTTGAACTTTCCTTATCACTTCTTTTGGCTTCACTCTTTTAGCAGCTTCTGCATAACTTATATTATTGGTGACTTTAACTTGTTCGATTTCCATTGCTTTTCTTCTGACCTCACATCCTCCATAAGTCACTCTGTGTTGCCCTCCGCAATTACAGCAAGTATCCTTCCCATTTTTACATTCTTCATAGCTATGCTCTCCTCCACACTTTGGACATCTTTGTTTTCCCCTACATGCTGCTGCGATGTGTCCATATCTCTGGCATTTATAGCACCTGAGAGGCGGAGGGATATATGGCCTCACAGGAAAGCACATACACCCAACTTTTACCCTTTCAGGAAGAACATTTGTTTGAAACTCCAGCATTACTGATAGACTTTCCATTCTTTCACCTTCAACTGTTCTCATCAACCTTTTAATTTTACTTACTTCTCCTCCATAAATACTTCTTCGGAACTTTTCTAGATCTTCCTCCACTGGAATACCTGTAATCACCCCTCTTACTACTTTATCCTCTCCCACAATCTTTACCTGAGTAATCATTTTTTTACAAATACTTTGGGTGCTCATTACTTTATTTTTCTGTTCTTCATTCCTCACTGTAACCAACAGATTCCCATCTCTAAGTATCTTAGCGAATGTCAGCTCTCCAAACTTCTTTTTTAATTCTCTCGACAAAGCCAACGGACTAAGATGAATACCTTCATCCTCCTTTCTAAACTTTATTATTAGTTTAGCTTCCTCCCGAACTATTCTCTTACACCCTACATTATTTTCATCCGAACTGTTTCCTTCCAGACTCCGTTTACTACTTTGTGTCTCTGACACATTTCCTTCTCTTCTCTCTCTTCCCGACCCTCTACTACCACGCACTGGAGTCCAGTCTCCTAAATCCATCTCATCATCTCCTTCATCCTCAACCTGAGACGCCATAGCAGTCCAGTCACAAACCAGTTTTTACCAACCGCACACGTTCAGCAACTTTGTGTCAATTCTGCTCCGTCTATTCAAATTCCGCTCCAAGCCAGCTGTCGACTTCCTCTACCGTCCGCACTCCTCCCCCTCCGCTTCAGCTGCTTCTGGTTCTTCCACAAAATCCTGTTCTGACGCCCCCAGTTCCTGACGCCCTCCTCCTGGTTTCTGCTCCTTAAGAAGGGCTCTAATTAGCAGTGATGGGGAGCACCTGCCCATCACACCCTGCAGAGAAGAGAGAGAGAGAGTCCAGACCTGCACCCAGACCTGGAATATGACACTATTAAACCTTGCACTAGGGGTCTGTGCAGAAAAAGTGGCATTAGAATAATTCATTATTTTTTATGCCATTATTGTCAATTTAGCACCCACCATTTCAATCAGGAAACACAACATACAAAAAATAAAGTGAATGTTTATAGAGTATGTTTAGGTCTTGTATATATCAATTAAAAGTAACAATCCTGATTTTGTTCATTATTATTATTATTTGAGATATACATGTTTATACATGTCTCCACCTCCGGGAGAACTTTAAACACGTCCCGAGGGAGGCGGGGGACATTGAGTCTGAATGGACCATGTTCCGCGCTTCTATTGTTGAGGCAGCTAGTCGGAGCTGTGGCCGCAAGGTTGTCAGTGCATGTCGCGGCGGCAACCCTCGAACCCGCTGGTGGACACCAGCGATCAGGGAAGCCGTCAAGCTGAAGAAGGAGTCCTATTGGGCTTTTTTGGCCTGTGGGACTCCGGAAGCAGCTGATGTGTACCGGCAGTCGAAGAGGCAGGCGGCTCGGCTGGTCGCCGAGGCAAAAACTCGGGCGTGGGAAGAGTTCGGAGAGGCCATGGAGAAAGACTTCCGTACGGCTTCGAAGCGATTCTGGTCCACTATCCGGCGTCTCAGGAGGGGGAAGCAGTGCAGTACCAACACTGTTTACAGTGGGGGTGGTGTGCTGCTGACCTCGACTCGGGACGTTGTGTTTCGGTGGGTGGAATACTTCGAAGACCTCCTTAATCCCACCAACACGTCTTCCATTGCGGAAGCAGAGCCTGAGGACTCTGGGTCAGGTTCTCCCATCTCTGGTGCTGAAGTTGCCGAGGTTGTTAAAAAGCTCCTCGGTGGCAAGGCCCCGGGGGTGGATGAGATTCGCCCTGAGTACCTTAAGGCTCTGGATGTTGTGGGGCGGTGTTGGTTAACGCGGCTCTGCAACATTGCGTGGACATCGGGGGCAGTTCCTCTGGATTGGCAGACTGGGGTGGTGGTCCCCCTATTTAAAAAGGGGGACCGGAGGGTGTGTTCCAACTACAGGGGAATCACACTCTTAAGCCTCCCTGGTAAGGTCTATTCAGGGGTTCTGGAAAGGAGGGTCCGTCGGATAGTCGAATCTCGGATTCAGGAAGAGCAGTGTGGTTTTCGTCCTGGCCGTGGAACACTGGACCAGCTCTATACCCTCAGCAGGATTCTGGAGGGGGCATGGGAGTTTGCCCAACCACTCTACATGTGCTTTGTGGATCTGGAGAAGGCATTCGACCGTGTCCCCCGAGGGATCCTGTGGGGGGTACTCCGGGAGTATGGAGTACCGGGCCCTTTAATAAGGGCTGTCAGGTCTCTGTACGACCGGTGTCAGAGTCTGGTCCGCATTGCCGGCAATAAGTCAGACTCGTTTCCGGTGAGAGTTGGACTCCGCCAAGGCTGCCCTTTGTCACCGATTCTGTTCATAACTTTTATGGACAGAATTTCTAGGCGCAGCCAAGGTGTTGAGGGGATCCGTTTTGGTGGCCATAGGATTGCGTCTCTGCTATTCACGGATGAGTGGTCCTATTGGCTTCATCAGGGCGTGATCTACAGCTCTCACTGGAGCGGTTCGCAGCAGAGTGCGAAGCGGCCGAGATGAAAATCAGTGCCTCCAAATCCGAGACCATGGTCTTGAACCGGAAAAGGGTAGAGTGCCTTCTCCGGGTTGGGGAGGATGTGCTGCCCCTAGTGGATGAGTTCAAGTATCTTGGGGTCTTGTTCACGAATGAGGGGAGGATGGAGCGGGAGATCGACAGGCGGATTGGTGCAGCGTCTGCTGTGAAGCGGGCGCTGTACCGATCCGTTGTGGTGAAGAGAGAGCTGAGCCAAAAGGCCAAGCTCTCGATTTACCGGTCGATCTACGTTCCTACCCTCATCTATGGTCACGAGCTTTGGGTCGTGACCGAAAGAACGAGATCCCGGATACAAGCGGCTGAAATGAGTTTTCTCTGTAGTGTGTCTGGGCTCTCCCTTAGAGATAGGGTGAGGAGCTCAGTCATCCGGGGAGGACTCAGAGTAGAGCCGCTGCTCCTCCACGTCGAGAGGAGCCAGTTGAGGTGGCTCGGGCATCTGGTCAGGATGCCTCCTGGACGCCTCCCTGGTGAGGTGTTCCGGGCACGTCCCACCGGGAGGAGGCCCAGGGGAAGACCCAGGACACGCTGGAGGGACAATGTCTCCCGGCTGGCCTGGGAGCACCTTGGGATTCCTCCTGAGGAGCTGGCCCAAGTGGCCGGGGAGAGGGACATCTGGGCCTCCCTACTGAAGCTGCTACCCCCGCGACCCGACCCTGGATAAGCGGAAGAAGACGGACGGATACATGTTTATACAAAGAAGAAAAAAATGTCTTGTTCTCTTGTCCTGACAGTTGCAACCTGTCTTACAGTAGCCCATTTGTCATCAGTGCCCTAGTTCCTCGTCACGAGACATACCGTAATTGAAAGGGTTATGGTTGCCGTGTATGCTTCCTGGTTTATGTTATATGGTAAGGATCTTGCCCGAGGACCAAAACTGGAACATGATATAAGGCTGCTTTAAATTGACATGATATACATGCCCCATGGAGCATTTAAAGCTATAGTTGGTAATCCTGTTCAGAAACACTTTTTGTTATGCTGGGTAAAATCATCCTTCTGTCCTCTTCGGTGCGAAGAGGAGGGATTGGTCAGAGTTTTGATCCTGTTCTCAACCCCCTCTCCCTCAACTTCTGGGGGTAAAGCCTTATGTATTGGTTGTCCCACATGCCAATCAATTTGACACGCTAATGTAACTAGTTTGCAACCTCTACTTCGTGTTTATTACAGCCATGCGCAGCCTGGTTAATTCACTCCAAACCAGTAGGTGAAACATGCCTCATTTGCATTTTGTTTTCTTTTTTGTGAAATTTTAAAATTTTGCTAAAAATTCGCATGACAACTGGATGTAGACATAACTACAGTGTTAAATATTTAGGATGTTGCTCCATAACCCCAGGCATTTTGCAGCCACAAACTTATCTTCTGACATGATTCTGGGAAGATATTTGAGCAAGCTTATTGTCAGAACTTATTACTTTCCTGGTATCAGACTACACTTGTAATTATTGCCAACTACACTCACCAGCCACTTTATTAAGAGGTCCAAAGGGGTTTGTCCCCCTTTTGCCTTCAGAACTGCCTTGATCCTTTGTGGCATAGATTCAACAAGGTACTGGAAACATTCTTCAGAGAGTCTGGTCCATATTGACATGATTTGTTGGCTGCACATCCTTGATGCAGATCTCCCGTTCCCCCACATCCCAAAGGTGCTCTATTGGATTGAGATCTGGTGACTGTGGAGGTCATTTGAGTAAAGTGAACTCATTATCATGTTCAAGAAACCAGTCTGAGAAGGTGTTATATTTTGCTGGAAGAAGCCATCGCAAGATGGGTACACTGTGGTCATAGAAGGATGGACATGGTCAGCAACAATACTCAAGTAGGGTGTGGCATTCACACAATGCTCAATTGGTGCATATGGTACGTTTAAAGTCACTTAAATCACCTTTCTTCCCCGTTCTGATGCCCAGTTTGAACTGCAGCAGATCATCTTGATCATATCTACATGTTTAAATGTACTGAATTGCTGCCATGTGATTGGCTGATTAGAAATTTGTGTTAATGAGCAGTTGGCCAGGTGTACCTAATACTTGTAATTATTGCCAACTATTTTCCCTCAGCACTCAGAGCATTGGGTTTGTTCAATCCAGAACCTTATGATAGCTTGCTTTAGCCCAGGGTTCGTTGTCAAAATGAACACGATGGTGCTACGTGCTTAGCTAACAGTATGACGTGATTTTTGAAAGCAACATAGAAAGGTTAGTAAAGCTCTTGACCGTGCATCAGTGAAGTTGTAAACCACCCGGACAATATAAATTAATGCTAGCTGTTATTAGCTTGATGGACAAGCCAGTGTTGAGTCCCCCTTTGAGCTGCACTATGCAATGGTAAATGGCTAGTACTTATATAGCGCTTTTAACTAGTCTAGCTTCACACTACAGTTCAGTCATTCACCCATTCACAGCTATGTTAGTAGCTACAGCTGCCCTGGGGCAGCCATGCCCCAGCCCTCTGACCACCACCGCCACCAGGCAATGAGGGTGAAGTGTCTTGCCCAAGGACAGAGACAGTTAGTGCAGGGGATTGAACCGGCAACCTGCCAATTGCAAGACGAACTCCCTAACCTCTGTGCCACGTTGTCCGCTGTGTCCATACATACTAAAGGCTGAGGGCAGCGAAACGACATACAAACACTTGTGTGCACCCTACCCCATTTCGCCCCGTCATATGGCTAAATGCCCCCAATTACGCTGAAAAATGTTTTGGAGAGGACCCTGTAGACATTTAAAATTGAGCATTGAGGTGTTTACAACGATTGCCCCACGGGAAATCCAGCTCTGAACTTTCTGTTAATTGTAGTTAATTCCAAATGTGCATTCTACTGGCAGTCAAATAGCCCTGCAGCATGTTTCTGCCCCCACCATGATCGACAGGTGGTTCATTGTTTTTAGGCTTGAAACTTCCACCCCAACTCATGCTTCTTGTCATTGTGGGAAATAATCACCATCCCGACTGACTTATTATTTCTCCAGATTACATTTTTCTTGTCCATATGGAGAGCTGTAGAGTTCTTGGTCTTGGAATCAGCTGTTTTAAATGGTTCTTTCCCCAGGTCATGTGAATCTACATTTCAGCTTTTTAGATGTTCACTAAAGTTCTTAGGCCTTCCAGTTATTTTAAAAACTGGTCAATCCAGGGAATACTGTCAAAAAACTTTTTTGTATTCAAAGAGAAAATAGTAAATGTAAATCATGAGACTGTCCCATTTTGTCTTTGAACAGTACAACAAACAGCGGAAGATGTGTGATTAAGAGGTTTTTTTTAGGCAAGTGGAGTAAGGGAACTGGGGAAACTGGGATGGCTCTGGTCATGAACTGGAAACAGAACATAATCAAGATGAAACAGTGACAGCAAGCAGGTTGGTGATTTTAACTGCTCTGCGGGTGGCTAACAATGTTGGTTAATGTCCAGTGCTGGGAGGTTTATGAGTCGGCACACAGAGAGCTGTGGATGGCAGTCTGAGTGGCAGTTTTTGTAATACACCACAGCTAGCTGTTGTCGATGGTAGATGTAGGAGTGTGTTAGGCACTGGTTCTGTGGAACGTTTGGATGAGTGTTCGTCAATGCAGGAACATAGATGATCAGGAGATTCGGGAAGGCTCATGAACACACGACTAGGCAGGCTTACTTGGTTTCTCTCAGGAATGCAGGAACACTATTATAGCTGGGTGAAGGTCCAGCACCATGGTCAAAGATATGTGTGGGGAGAAAACATTGATGAGTCACAAGCACTTATCAAGGTGTCAAGGCAAGGATCTTAGCACCAGGGATCAGGTCCAGTTTCCGCTTTCTTATAACTTCCTTATACATGAGTCCTGCCTCCTTTGTGCTCCTCTTGATTGTTACTGATGGGAACTCTCTGTAACTGCAGCCTGCCACTCGCACCATGCAGAGAAATATATCTCCATCTGAATACCCTTAATAATAGTTCCTAGCTCCTGTTCTGTAACATTTCATGGGGTCAACAGTAAGAACTCTATTGTGGGGAGGAAAGGAGCTTTGGACTGCTGTGTCGATTTCAGACAGCCTTTAACTTTTATATGACAGCAACGCACATGGATGATGCGAGTCAAATCCGGACCTACAGCCCTCCGAAAATTAACTACAAAGTGTGCTCTCTCATCTCTATGGACATTTTAGTTGATTTCCGTGAGGTGGGCTGTGATAATATGTCATGTCACATAAAGGATTGTGGGATGCCTTAAGGCTTGTGTGGTTCCTGGGCTAAACTATCTGCGAGAGGAAGCATACAGGCACCTTTTCCCACCTCCTTACTTATTGACTGCACTATTCAGACAGCACTTATGGTAACTGCTGATGCACTTCCGCTTTGGCTAAAGAGTCCTTGCCTAATAAGGGCATACATGTGGAACCAGAGAGAAGTGCCACAAACCTCCACATAGACCTGTGCACAGTTAGAGATGTTATTAGGCCTTAAGCTGAACCTTGTCAATTACTTTCTAGAACCATTTAAACTCGTTACATATGCATGTATATTATTTTGCCATGTCTAATTCTGACCCCTTGTGAATTAGAGAAAATCCACAATAACTTGAAATTTGTCTAACCAATTGTTATTAGAGATCATTGCAGTTGTATGTACAATTACTCTACCCACAAAAAAGTAACATTTCAAGAAAAATCATCAACCAAAATTATCGACATTTGCGTACATGCATACCATGAGGGATTTTACACACTTTCAAATGTAATTTTCAAGTATTTGTCCTCCAAATTCAGAAATTGGTTGTGATTGACAGTAAAACCAGATAATGCAATATTTCTCTGTACAATTTGGTAAACATTTTGGATACCGTATTTTTTGGACCAAAAGGCGAACCGCATTATTAGGCACACTATAAATTGACGTGTCTTTGTCCACAAATAAGACGCACCGGATTATAAGCCGCACCATCAATTTCTGAGATTTAAGGATTTTAATTGTGCCTTATAGTCTGAAAAATATGATACTCAGACTGGTGGTCCAGCAGCTTCCAGGTTGTGAAATGTTTGATCCTTTGTGTTTTCTGGGTTGTACTGAACATTTAACAAATTTACTTTAATCTGACGGCAACTTTTGAGTCTTCTTCTAGACTTGTGGTGACCCATCTGAATAAAGTGTACTTGAGAGCAATTTTGGAAAGGACAATATTACAATGAGTCTTGGTCCTGTCATGTTAACACTCCTCAAACTTTCAGGACAGCTTCTAAAAGATTTAAGATGAATGCCTCTATATATTTGACCCACTATATCCAAGAAAATTATCAATAAATTTGTTTCAAGATCATTGAAAGTGTGATAGTAGGGTGAGACTTCTGGTAATGAGTGATGGAGTTGTCAGTAGGTCGGGGGCTCTCGCTAACTTTCGTTTCCTAACTGTTGATACCCCATTTTATAACACATCTCTGCTTCTTTTACAACATCCTCACACTTAAGGAATCTCTGAGGCTTAGTAAATATGTTGAAATCCACCAAAGGCAGCTGAAAGCACCTCTGCGGGTGTGGCTAGTGAAGCTAGCGGAACATTGACGGCTACACATGTAGCAGATTTACTTGAAGTTAGACACAATTCAACAGACTGTGACGGGCCATGGACAGTGGATCAGCGAACTCTGGTCTAATGCTAATGAAGTTTGTCAACGCTTGTAGCAGCTTGAAGCTACGTGAGGAAAGCAGGCAGCTAAAGCTGAAACTCTTATCTTGAAGGGAGAAGCAGACACCAGAAATGTGGGCCGAATAACGGGCGTCATGGAACAATTTTATAAAACGGGACTCCGGCCATCTCTTCTTTTTCCGGCTAAGCTGCGTGTCATACTCCCCAGCGGTGAGAAACGATGGTTATCTTCAGTGTCTGAGGCTACTGATTTAGTCCAATCAAGAGAGAAAGACCACTGCATAGTTCCTGAGTTGAGGGAATTACACCGGCTCAAGCTTACTGATAGTTATGACTGATTGTGTATGACTAAGCCACCCCTTGCTGTATGTTGCTGCTTAACATTTAACGGTTCCTTTGTTATTTCTGTAATTTGCAATGCATATTCAGTGAGACTGCATTAATATCTGCATTAACAATTGTTTGCATTTGACCTTCAAGCTATACAGGGTTTAAGTGATATTGTTGTGAGCAGTGGCATCTCTGGCATGATAAGTTATGTGGGGCACAAAAACTCAACACCTATTTGCAGCAACACATTTTTTTGTGATGCATACAACCTGACTTTGATCAATTTTAAATCGAACAGATAAATTAGCATAAACCAACACACTAGAAAAGCCATTTTATTTAAATTAAATGTAATTTAATTTTATACTTATCATTACAAATAAAGGCAAGGCAATTTATTTGTACAGTACATCTTAGTACAAAGACAATGCAAGGTGCTTTACATGATTAAAACATAGGAAAATAAAAACAGAATAAAAGCTAGTTGGAATAAAATGTAGAAAATTTTAAACAAAATAAAACCTAAAAGCAAATATTAAAAACAGTTGGATTACAAACTTAAATCAATGATGTTTCAGTTTACAGTTTAACTGGAACAGTCAAAGGCAATCTTAAACAAATGTGTTTTTAATCTTGATTTAAAGGAACTCAGGCTTTCAGCACTTTTACAGTTTTCTGGGAGTTTGTTCCAGATAAGTGGGGCATAATAACTAAATGCTCCTTCTCCATGTTTGGTTCTGGTCCTGGGTATGCAGAGTAGATTTGAGGCAGAAAATCTGAGTAGTGTGTGTTTCAGCAATTTATGGATTGACAGAAGTATTTTAAAGTCTATTATCTGAGATACAAGGAAGCAGTCAGAGGCCTTCAGAACTGGGGTGATCTGCTCTACTTTCTTAGTCTTAGTGAGGACACCAGCATCAGCGTTCTGGATCAGCTGCAGCTGTCTGACCCACATTTTAGGCAGACCTGTGGAAACACCATTGCAGTAATCAATTCTACTAAAGGTAAACACATGGATTAGTTTTTCCAGATCCTGCTGAGACGTTAGTCCTTTAATCCCAGAAAGGTTCTTCAAGTGATAGCAGGCTGACCTTGTAATTGTCCTTAGATGTTTTTAGAGGTTCTGAGTCCATCACTACACCCACATGTCAAGCCTGATTGGTGGTTTCTAGTTGAAGCAACTGAAGCTATGTGCTAACTTTTGATCGCTCCTCTATTGGTCCAAAAATGATCACTTCAGTTTTGTTTTTATACAACTGAAGAACATTTTGGCACATCCATTGATTGATTTCTTCTAAGGATTTAATCAGTGCTTGAATGGGTTCGTAGTAACTGGTTACATGGTGATGTAAAGCTGTGTCTCGTCTGCAAAGCTGGTAGCTGATGTTGTTTTTTATGATCTGAGCTAGAGGGAGCATGTAGATATTGAAGAGGAGGGGACCCAGGATGGACCCTACATGTGATTTTTGTTGTCTCTGATGTAAAGATACCTACTGACACAAAAAAGCCCCTGTCCTTTGGGTAGGATTTAAACCAGTTCTGTGGTTCTTCCACAGTCTGCATTTATAAGGATATCGTTAAACACCTTGACAAAGGCTGGTCATTGTTAGGAAGGCTTTTAATTGTTCAAACACAGTTTCTTCAATAATCTT
Source organism: Fundulus heteroclitus (assembly GCF_011125445.2). Lineage (NCBI taxonomy): Eukaryota > Metazoa > Chordata > Actinopteri > Cyprinodontiformes > Fundulidae > Fundulus > Fundulus heteroclitus. Next base: position 28,233,379 of record NC_046384.1, read on the forward strand.
ACTGATAAAAGGGAGTTTGGAGATGGGCCTGTAGCTCTGCAGAAGTAGTTTGTCCAAATTGTTCTTTTTCAACAGTGGTTTGATAATTGCTGTTTTTAGGGACTGGGGGAAAACACCTGGCAGAAGTCTGAGTCAAATCAGATGCTACGACAGGCAAAACTTTCTTAAAGAAAGCTGTGGGCAAAACATTAAGGCAGCGGGAGGAGGAACTTAGCTGGTGAATGATTTCCTCTAAGCTTTTGTAGTTTATTTGTCTGAATTGGGACATTTTGTCAAGACAAGTTCTAGTTTTAGACAGCTTTGGTTCAAATTCAAATTCAAATTCAATTCAAATTCAATTATTTATATAGCGCCAAATCATGAAACATGTCATCTCAAGGCACTTTACAAAGTCAAGTTCAATCATATTATACAGATTGGGTCAGATTATACAGATTGGTCAAAAATGTCCTATATAAGGAAACCAGTTGATTGCATCAAAGTCCCGACAAGCAGCATTCACTCCTGGGGAACCGTAGAGCCACAGGGAGAGTCGTCTGCATTGTACATGGCTTTGCTGCAATCCCTCATACTGAGCAAGCATGAAGCGACAGTGGGAAGAAAAACCACCCATTAACGGGAAGGAAAAACCTCCGGCAGAACCGGGCTCAGTATGAACGGTCATCTGCCTCGACCGACTGGGGTTTCAGAAGACAGAGCAGAGAGACAACAAGAGAGACAAAAAAGCACAGAAGCACACATTGATCTAGTAATCTGTTCTACATTAGATGGAAGTAGCGGGTGAGCCGTCTTCTCTGGATGATGTCACAGTTAACAGAACGCCAGACCAGGTGTACCTACTATGAAGAAAAAGAGAGAGAGCAAAAAGTTAAAAGCTGAAATGACGACAGTCATTTCAATGTAATACAATGCAAAACTGGAGAACAGTAGACTGAAGAACAGTAGAAATCAGTAGAGTGAGAAAATTAGACCCTGATGTCCTCCAGCAGCCTAGGCCTATCACAGCACAACTATAGAGATAGCTCAGGGTATGAGCCACTCTAACTATAAGCTTTGTCAAAAAGGAAAGTTTTAACATTAGTCTTAAAAATAGATAGGGTGTCTGCCTCATGGACCAAAACTGGGAGTTGGTTCCACAGGAGAGGAGCCTGATAGCTAAAGGATCTGCCTCCCATTCTACTTTTAGAGACTCTAGGAACCACCAGCAGACCTGCAGTCTGAGAGCGAAGTGCTCTGTTAGGAACATACGGGGTAATCAGAGCTCTGATATATGATGGAGCTTGATTATTAAGGGCTTTATACGTTAGAAGGAGAATTTTAAATTCTATTCTTGATTTAACAGGAAGCCAATGAAGGGAAGCTAAAATTGGAGACATATGATCCCTCTTGTTGATTTTCATCAGAACTCTTGCCGCAGCATTTTGAATCAGCTGAAGACTTCGAACTGCATTTTGTGGACTTCCTGATAGTAAAGAATTACAATAGTCCAGCCTTGAAGTAACAAATGCATGGACTAGTTTTTCAGCATCACTCCTGGACAGAATGTTTCTAATTTTGGCGATATTCCGGAGGTGAAAAAAGGAAACTCTGGAAACCTGTTTAATATGGGATTTAAATGACATGTCTTGGTCGAAAACAACACCAAGATTTTTAACTTTATTACCAGAGGCCAAGTTAATGCCATCCAGATTAAGGGATTGATTAAGAACTTTATTTTTTGAAGACTCTGGCCCAAAGATTACAACTTCTGTCTTGTCAGAATTTAAATGCAGGAAATTTAAAGTCATCCAGCTTTTGATGTCATCAAGACATGACTGCAGTCGAAGTAACTGATTGGATTCATCAGGATTTATGGATAAATATAGCTGAGTGTCATCAGCATAACAGTGGAAATTAATCCCATGCTGTCTGATAATTTTGCCAATCGGAAGCATATATATAGTAAATAGAATTGGTCCAAGGACTGAACCCTGTGGTACTCCACAAGTGACCCTAGAGTTTGAGGAAGATTTATTATTAACATGAACAAACTGGAATCTGTCCGACAGATAAGATTTAAACCAGCCTAATGCTTTTCCCTTAATCCCTACAGTATGCTCAAGTCTTTGTAGGAGAATATTGTGATCAACTGTATCAAATGCAGCACTGAGATCTAACAGGACAAGTATAGACACAAGTCCATTATCTGAGGCCATGAGAATATCATTAGTGACCTTCACCAGAGCTGTTTCAGTGCTATGATGAGCTCTGAAGCCTGACTGAAACTCCTCAAGTAGGTCATTACTTTGTAAATGTTCACATAGTTGATTAGCAACTACTTTCTCAAGAATTTTAGATAAGAAAAGAAGATTAGATATAGGTCTGTAATTTACTAACTCATCTTGATCAAGAGATGGTTTCTTAAGTAAAGGTTTAATAACAGCTACTTTAAAAGCCTGTGGTACATATCCATTTACCAAGGATAGATTAATCATGTCTAAAATAGGACCACTGATCAGAGGGAATACCTCCTTAAACAACTTGGTTGGGATTGGGTCTAACATACAGGTAGAAGGTTTAGATGAAGCTAAAATTTTAGATAGCTCAGAAAGCTCTACTGCTTTTAAACAGTTCAGACACTGCGCAGGTTCTAAGGATTCCTCCAATGCTGCCTCACTTACTGAGGATGGGGTAATCATGTTTGGGAGGATGCCAATTATTTTATTTTTAATGGAATCAATTTTATTTATGAAGAATCCCATAAAATCATTACTGCTAAGAGCTAAGGGAATGGATGGATCAACAGAGCTGTGGCTCTGGGTAAGTTTGACAACTGTACTGAAGAGAAATCTAGGATTATTCTTATTCTCCTCAATTAATGATGAAAAATATGCTGCTCTAACTCTGCGAAGGGTCTATTTATACAACAATAGACTGTTCTTCCAGATTAAGTAGGATTCCTCTTGGTGTGTAGAGCGCCATTTTCTCTCCAATTTCCTAACATTGTGCTTCAAGGAACGCAGCTCTGAATTAAACCAAGGAGCCAGCTTCCTGTTCAAAAATTGATATGGATGTACACACTGATCCTCTAATCTTTAGGATTTTCTCAGTAAAGAAGTTAGCAAATTCATTGCAGGCCTTGGTGGAATGGGGTTCAGAAGCCATAAACACAGGGGGATTTGTTAACCTGTCAACCGCAGCAAATTAAGCATGAGTATTATTAATATTTTTGTTGATGATCTCAGAGAAGAAAGATTCCTTTGCATTTTTCAGTTTTAAGTTATATCTGTAAAGTCCGTCTTTATAGATGTCATGGTGAACCTGGAGTCTAGTCTTTCTCCACCTGCGTTCAGCTTTTCGACATTCCCTTTTTTCACTTTTAACTGTGGGAGCACTGCTCACTGAGATTTTTTCTTCCCGGAAACAACCTTCACTTTAATTGGAGCAATGCAGTGAATGACATCTGAGACTTTAGACCAGAAGTTATCTACTTGTTCATCTACTGAGTTGCAGCACAAGGTTGAAGTAGCAGAGTAAGCTTGGATAAAAGCTTCCGTGGCATTGTCCTTAAAGGTGTGTTTTCCAATTATGTCCCTTTAGCTAAAGGAGTCATTGGAAATGCTGCTTTCAAAGGTAACTGAAAAGTGATCAGATAGAGCAACATCAGTTATATTGACCTTGGAAATCTTTAGACCTTTAGTGATGATTAAGTCTAAAATATGTCCCTGTTTGTACGTTAGCTGTTTAACATGTTGAGTTAAACCAAAATAAGTGTTTCACACAGTTCTTTTGCACCTCTGTCTTCAGGGTTGTCAACGTGAGAGTTGAAGTCTCCCACAATAATTAAACAGTCGTAATCAACACATATCACAGATAGGAGGTCACTAATTAAAAAAGTTTGATTTGGACTTAGGAGACCAAGAGCATTGTTCATACCGGGCTCTTTATCGGGAGAGCCAAACGCCTTTTTACACTTTAGTGAATCCCAAATCAATGTTGCCACTCCTCCACCTTTCCTTTGCTGTCTACTCTCAAAGGAAAATAGTAGTTTGGAGGAGTTGACTCTATCAGAATAGGTGTTTCATTAAATTAATGTAACCATGTTTCTGTTAAACACATAGCATCAAGTGATTTTCCTGACATATATATATATATATATATATATATATATATATATATATATATATATATAACTAAACTATTTGGGAAGCTTTGAAGACTTTTCTAAAGGGAGAAATAATTTATTTTGCAGCATTTAAAAGGAAATCAGTTCTACAGAAACAAAAGGATCTGTCTGAGCAAATACTTAGCGTAGATCGACAATTTACACAATCACCATCACATTTATTTTATAAGGAACGACTGAGGCTACAAACCAAATTTAATATATTCTCCACCTATCAGGTGGAAGGCTGTCTGTTTAGGACTAAAAGTTCTTATTCTGAAAATGGAGAGAAAACTGGTAAAATCCTCGCCAATCAACTGCACAGTGTTAGAGCCAGGCAAATAATTCCAGGTGTAAAATCAAGCAGCGGGGACACATCAGCTAATTCTAAAATAATCAATGACCATTTTAAAATGCTCTTTTCAAATTTGTCTGAATCTGGTGCAAGTTTGAGTGATCAGGACATTTTTTTATACTGTTAATATACCTTCACTCTCCCCAGACTTAAGATAAAATCTTGAAGCTACTATCACCCAAGAGGAAATCAAAACAACTATATTATCCATGACGTCAGGGAAATCGCCAGGGCTCGATGGGTTCTTGGCTGTTTCTTCAAAACATTTTCAAACGACCTCTTGTTCTTTTTAAATTAAGTTTTCAATTATCCACTAGAGTCTGGTGCTCTTCCTCCCACATTTTATCAGTTCAGTATGACCCTACTCTTGAAAAATTATAAAGACCTAACAGACTGTGCATCTTACAGACCTATATCTTACTGATGTCAATATACGGGCTAAATTGTTAGCCCGTCGAATTCAGAATGTTCTTGTATTATTTCCAGACCAGACTGGTTTTGACAAAAATCGGTATTCCTTTTACAATATTAAATGGCTGTTTGACAATTATCTATACATCTAACAGTCATATAGCAGAATGTTTGACCTCTATGGATGCCGAAAAATAATTTGTTGGTCTATTGGGCTTATTTGTTTCCTACCCTGGAGAAGTTTGGTTTTGCCCAGCTATATTCTGTTCTTGGATAACATTGCGAACATGCAAATCCAGTATGTGTCCTCTGGCTTCAGTGTTAACAAATGACCATTATTCTGAATATTTTAGGCTTTACCGGGAGCGAGACAGAGCTGTTCTTTAAGCCCCCCTTTTTGCCTTAGCAACTGAGCCACTTGCTATTATGATCCATAATAGTGGGGAAATACTGGGAATCCACAGAGGCGGACTTGAGCATATGTTGTCACTACATGCTGATGGTTTGCTTTTATTTTAAAGTTTCCGAGCAACTTAAATCATTACCCGCAATACTATAGGTGTTAGATGAGCTTGGAAAATTGTCTGGGTGTAAAAGAAATGTAGATAAAGGTTAAAGGTTTTTGATTGATGATGAGGGAATGAAACTAAATTACGGCAGTTTTCCCCTCAGGAAAGTGACTGAGCAATTTAAGTAACTAATTTTCTTCCATTACTAGACCAATCTTAAAAAAAAATTTTTTTAAATGGTCCCCATTGTTAGTGTCTCTTATAGGCAAAATTAACTTTAACTCATGACTCAAAGCTCATGACCAATGATGAGGGTAGGAACATAGATCGACCGGTCAATTGAGAGCTTTGCCTTTTGGCTCAGCTCTCTCTTCACCACAACGGATCGGTACAGCGCCTGCTTCACAGCAGAAACCGCACCAGTCCGCCTGTTGATCTCCCGCTCCATCTTCCCCTCATTCGTGAACAAGACCCTCCACAAGGGACAGCACATCCTCCCCAACCCGGAGAAGGCACTCTACCCTTTTCTGGCTCAAGACCATGGTCTCGGATTTGGAAGCACTGATCTTCATACCGGCCGCTTCACACTTGGCTGCGAACCGCTCCAGTGAGAGCTGTAGATCATGACCTGATGAAGCCAGCACAAACACGTCATCCGCAAATGGCAGAGATGTGTGCCTAAGACCGCCAAGACGGATCCCCTCAACACCTTGGCTGCGCCTAGAAATTCTGTCCACCTTGACGGAATACAACTCTCACTGGAAACGAGTCCAACTTACCGCTGGCAATGCGGATCAAGCTCTGACACCGGTCGTACAGAGACCTAACAGCCCTTATTAGAGGGCCCGGTACCCCATACTCCCAGAGTACACCCCACAGGACCCCCCCCCCGAGGAACACGGTCGAATGCCTTCTTCAGATCCACAAAACACATGAAGACTGGTTGGGCAAACTCCCACGCACCCTCCAGGATCCTGCTGAGGGTGTAGAGCTGATCCAGTGATCCACGGCCACGATGAAAACCACACTGCTCTTCCTGAATCCGAGATTCGACCGTCTCATTCACATTGGGGATATTATGATGTGCATGGACTTGGAAAAGATAAGGTTTTGAAAAAAGATTTTACAAAGTCTGATCCCCCTTTTTATCTTTTGTTGAGAAGTCCATTACTGTAGTTCTGTTTTGTGTGGGTTTGTCTGCTGTCTGGGGATTTATTTGTGGGTTCAAAATTTTGAAGAATGTTAACGATACATGACTATCTTGTATTTATTAAGATTTCTAAAACCAATAAAAAGACATTGGACAGAAAAAGAAATTGTCATATTAGAATCTTAAAAACAACTATGTAACAGGCAATTAAAAGCGCTAAATTATTATAAAATGAATGCTAATGCTAAATTAGGATGTTGTGCCTAAGGTTGTTTTCTCGGCATGCCTTCCATTTCCAGTTTTAAGTCTTTGCCTTCAAAATATTTATCTTGATATTGCTGACACGCAGTTTTGTCCAACGGTTGCTCTTTGGACAACACACAGCCTAATTTGTCTGTGCCTTTACAATTTGTTAAAAAGTTAACTCCCAGGAAGACAAGAAATGATCAGAGTCTTCCAGAGTTGAGGGCGAATTCCTGCCTGAGAAATGACAGAGCTTTATTATTCCCCTCAGATATCATTCAGTTCGCTGTTCTGCCAAAGTATTCCTGCTTTAAACATTGAGACATTCCATCTCAACGATAACAAATGAACTCTCCAAAGATGTGCACACAGTTCCAGATCGGGCTCTCAAGCTGTACTCGGACTGACCTGGTTTTATGACTTGGTGAGGTCCAGTGAGATAAGTGGTGCACTCTCATAAGAGCGCTCATATATCACTTGGTGTTTTGGCAGATATGAGGATTTCAGATGATGAGCATGTTTGTGTTTTGAACAAATAGTCCCTATACAGATCAAAACACATTTTTCAACTGTTGACCCAGGCAATCTAAAGTCTCTCATTAATTTTGTTTTAAAGTCTCTTGATTTAGTTTTATTGGTTTACATTGCTTTAGTCCCTGTATCACAGTGTAAATGAAGTTCAAGTGTCACCCCAGCATATAAATCCAGTCTTTTTGTAACTTCAATTAGCACTCAAACTGACCTTTCAAACCCACCCTGGCTAAAGCTTTTATTCCTTTGTCGTCTCAAGTTTCGCTTCCTCTTTCTCTCTCCCTCTTTGAAATTTTGCCGGCAAATTCTCTTTGGATCATTCAACCCTTGTTTGCCTTCGGTGTTGACCTTTGTGCTGTATCGGGTGTCAAGCAACGTCACGAACGACAAAAAAAAAAAAGAAAAAGAAAAAAGGCTAGCTCTGTGTTTAACACCTGATCGTTTCACAGCTCTTGTGTACACAGATTAACAAAGAACAAGATGTGCTGCAAGACAAAGGAAGATCCAATCATAAAATATATATAAAAGACTTAAGAATAAGTGAGGAAAGGCTAAAGCCTAAAAAATACTTCTAAGACTTTTTTAAAGATCACAAGAAAGTGATCCTCAAAGGGGACACAGTGTTTTGGGCTCTATTTTGGGCCAGTCCTTAGCCTGGATAAATGCAGTGTATGTAAAAATTATTCAAAGGGACAGCATTTAGCCTAGCTCTAAAACAAAAAGGAAACACTAACCTTATGAAAGAATCACGTTTAATCAAAAAAGGACAGTACATCTGGTGTAAAACATTTGCCAGATTTACCATGCGAGTCAATAACATGACTCACTGTGGTGACACTGGAAAATAGGAAAAGTCAGAAGAAGAAGAGGAAGAACGTGTTCCTCACTGGAAGCATACATGATGGATGACTCATGACTCCAGCACAAATTTGATGATTTATAATACAAAGACTGGCAATGCTAATCTGGGTTTCAACTGCTAGAAGGATTCATAGCCAACTGTTTTAGCAACATTTAATATAAAGTATGGTTTAAGTGGTTGTCAGGTGTGCAACATTTGGATCTTTGCAGCAGTCAAGCAACAATAAATTAAGCTTCACTACACAAAAGCTACCACCTATAGAAATATAGCAAGCTAAGTTACACAAATGTGTTAAAAGTAGCTTAACTACATCAGAAGCTACTTAACATTGTACCAACCTAATGTCAGATCAATTCAAAATGAGTCTGATACACTGGTTAAAACATTTATTAAAGATCAGCCAATGACCTAACACAGTGTAGACATTGCTTTATGAGCAGCATAATAAAATACAAACTGAAGTAATTACTGCTAGAAATAAAACAAAAAGGTTATTGGCCTAGTACGTGCGGTGGCGTTAATAACGTTTGGTGGCATTTTTTGCATATTATATTATCAGGAGGTTGTCTTTTATGTGCTCAGCCACTAGATTTAAAGGTGTTTTACCCAATAAGAACACTGCAGCACCAGACACAACCAGGAGGTCCCTGATCGTTGGGGAAAGGCAGAAAGAAGATGCACCATAAGCTTTTTCATATTTCTTTTGTCATTTTAAACATGAAACGACCAAAGCACAAGCCAAGTAGTAGAACTAAATGTTGAAAAGAAATTAAAAGCTAAATAAAATAAACCAGGTCACTTAATAAAGCTGCATTTTCTGTATGCTTTGTATTTATATTCACATGATAATATTTTCAGAATAAATAGTAACATTTCTGTTAAAGATTTCATTTATCTTCTGCACCAAGGGCATAAGTAGGGAGAACAAGCAGAGTGAGTTTTGTGTAATATCAGACTTTATTATTGAACTAAGCAGGATTTAGACAGGATTAGAAAGGAAGGTGCATCTTCTTTCTGCCTTTCCCCAACGATCAGGGATCTCCGGATACACGGCATCTGTAATGTGCAGTCTGGTGTGTCCTCACCCAGCCAGGTTTCATTGACACAGAGGGCACAAGTTCTGTGGAAGTTTGAGTTTTTAGAGATGTGAAGCAGCAATTTGTCAATTTTATTAGCCAGGGAGTGGATACTAGCCAGGTCGATTGAAGCCAAAGGTGTGAGAAGTCTGTTGTCTAAGCTTCATGAGCACTCCTGTTTGTTTACCTAAAATTCTTGAAATCCAATTGAGGGCCTATGCACCGGCAACAAAAATCTGGGATCAATAAAATAATTTAGAAATCATGTATCTCGGGTTAAAGTGATCATGCAACGGTGGCAAAAAGCAGAATAAACAAAAAAAAGTACAAGAGGGCGAAGTACTGCGGCTGTCACCCGTAGCGCCATCGGGACATATTTTAGCTGAAAAACATTAGAGACAAAATTGCAAGCAATGATTTCTCATAAACCACAAGCTGCATTTTTGTAGTGTGCGGTTGAATTTTCAGGTTTCCAGTTGGATGTCAAACAAGAAAGAGAAAGCCCTCAAAGTTTCAAACATCTAATATGGCTGCCACACATACCCCTATGTCAACATGTTCCTCTAGTGTTTGAAGATATGACATGAAGAGAATACATTATCAGCTTGTGTTTCTGCAAACAGTTTGCACCACAATATGTAGCCAAGTTCACTCTTGTTGGAATTTGCTTCTAAAACGCAGGTGTGTATTTGTCATATCCCAATCTGAGCTCCTACTTCCAAGCGAAATCTAACATAATAGTGGGTCAGACAGAAAGTCTATTGCTCTCCAGAGAGAAAGAAGACACTAGGTACATTTGTGGGGGAAAACTATGGCCTAGCACAGATTAATATGTGTTTCCTGTTTGTACTCAAAGGTCAAATTTTCGAATTGGAATAACAACAAGAACACCCCCTGAGTTAAAAGAAGAGAAATTATCTGGAATAGAACTTTATTTCAACGTCTGAGGTCACATCCCTCTAAACCAGTGGAACACATGAAAATGTACAACCTCAATTTGTGAATACGTTCCTTACGCTTAACTCCCAAATGGATAGAATGCAACATTATTGGTTTGTTTTGTGGCATGTAGTTGGCACCTGAACAATTAGCAAATCCCATTTTTTCCCCAATTTGCATCTATATAGAACAAATTCAGTTCAGGTACAGACCTGATTTTCACAAGCTCCTACTTCCAAGATAAAATTAATTAATTCATAGTGAGGATGTTCTTTTGAACAGTCAGTTTTTATGTTATCATCACCAGTGACGGACTGGTGATGATAACATAAAAACATTTGGGCAGATGCCAGAAGGGCTGCGGGCCCTCGTGGGCCGTTTGGGCCGGCCAATCACGAGGCAGCCTGGTCGTCGGGTGTGCGCGGCCCCTTTCACCCTGTTAATTGTAGGCCTACATTTAACAGGGTGTTGTAGGTCATCTCAAGTGCCTTGAGATGACATGTTTCATGATTTGGCGCTATATAAATAAAATTGAATTGAATTGAATTGAATTATCTCTCGGCCCACTAATAAGCCAAATGCAGGGTTTCCTGCAGCGCTGTCTTGGCCAGGCGGCCGCTTCCGCGCAAAGCTTGTTGTCTCCCCCTGTTCGGCGCAAAACTTGTCGTCGTTGCCCCCCCGCTCGGTTGGTGAAACTGACAGGGCCGTTTTTTAGTCCCAGTCCGTCACTGATCATTACTGACTGCAGCAGAAGAAGAATTACAGCGCTTTAGAAAAAGTGAATTAAAATATATATTCTTGGTACTTCGGTTGGTGGCTAAAAATGGATATTGAAATCAGGTTTGATACTACTGTTGTCAAGATTCAGCAGGAAATATCAAATATGTAATAAATAATGTAAATGGAAACATTTCAACCTTATATAGGTTTCTGAATTATTTTAACACTACTAGTTGTAATTGTTTTTTTATATGGATAGTTTTAACATTCTGAAGGTTGTGATGTATTTAAAGCAGTGAAACTTGTTAGTGCAAGTGATGATGTACAACAAAAAAGGGAAATGGCTAAAATCTGATCTCATGAAAATCTAGTCAATGCTAGTGGTGCAAATACAGTTAAAATTTAGATACAGGGATTGACACGTTTGATTTTAAACAACCAATACAAATGCTGAATAACATCAAGTTGTCTTCACTAAAAGTCATGGATTTAAAAAAAACAACCTGACTTTTACTTCATGGTTGTTTAAGTTCAGCCTTTGTTAAATATTATTTTATCATTTCGTAGTGGACTATTTCACATGGTTACATGCAAACAAAAAAGATAAACAATGTATATTTGCAGAGTGAGAAAAGTTAACCACATAACTTTGTTGTTTTAACCAGTCCAAACTCTTGAATGGTGTAACACCTAGGTCTTAAGGAACAAAGGCCTCAGATTATTCCACAATCACCCTTTTCAACACAGCTAATACTGTCAAGGCCCACACTTGTCATGCTCAAATTGATTGAGGACATGCTTTGCGGTCCTGAAAAATTCCAGAAGGGTTTTATGTATATGAAAGGACAAATGTCAATGATATTCACTTTCGACTTGGTGCAGAAATTTCCCACTTACTTCCTTTGGAAAACCTCCAGAAGATGGCTCATTAAGATGATCTATTAAAGTCTGTTGGTTTCCTGGAGAACGTGCCAATACAGCGCATACCTTTGCGTGTGTTTGTGTGTCTGAGCTGGAGATTCATTGCCTTACTTTGACCTACGTTACACTGAGATACCTGAAGGATTTGTATTAATAAAGCTCTTCTGTTGTTCTTATAGAGTTGTAAACAAAGCAAATTTGTTTTACACTATGTTAATTCTTCAGTACTGCTCCTTTGTGTTTTTGGCAAATTAAAAAGCTAAGCTTGCAACGTTAGAAGAACAATAAAGTGCTATCTTTATAGCTACCAGATATTTGTAAAAGTAATTTTGTCCAAGTATAAGTCAAATCACGAGTCACATTCAAGTCATATTTCTGATTTGAATGTCGAAATCAAGCCTCAAGTCTCTTGCTCAAATTCCATGTCAGCTGTTGAATCTTTGAGGGCTAAGTCTAAGACCAGTCAAAGCTCTTTGAGGGGCAAGGGCAAGTTACGTTTTATTACTTTGATTGTTGTGTCCAAGTCAAATCAACTTGCTAGTCTTTAAAGCCCCACTGTGTAAGATTTTCACACTGGGACTAAATGAATTACAAATTACCTTGCCATTAAGCATGTAATGACTAATACAGAAGCCATGAAGTGTCATAAATGTGACAATTTAAACATGTCCTCAGTGTATTTGGTACACTTATAGAGGTGTTATAGAGGTGTTCTCTGGAATTCTGTTAATAAATTCTTGAACTTGAAGAGAATGTGATGAATTTGGATGGACCCAAGAAATACCCGAAAACAAGTAAGTAAAAAACTTTAACAGTTTTTATTTAGAGGATGGCGGCGCGGACCCCTGGTGCGGCTCGCACTCTGCGACTGGCAACTCCTGAAGGCAGAGTGGTGGGTTAGTGACCAGCAGGAACAGACAGAAAGGTGAGACTGAAGCAGGGTCACTAACCTGGCCGCACTGTGGGCAGAACTCTGACTCCAGATGTCGATGGGGTCCGAGAGGGGGTTATCCAGGGCTCTTAATCCAGGTCCAGTCCGGGTCTTTGTCAAGGGGGAAATCCGTTTGATCCAGGCAGCGGTTTCCAAGGGAGCATCCAGCAGAGTATTCAAATCCAGGTCCGGGTCCAAAATCCAAAAAGCACAGACAGTAAGGGGGCAGGCAATCTCACGTACTTGCAGACAGGCTGGGGTCAGAAACACGGAAAGGCAGTCCAGATCTCTGAGGCCGACAGGCAGAACTCAGGCAGGCAGACAAATCCAAAAAGGGGCAGACTGGCTTCAAAAAACAGAGGCTCTGTTACGAGCGACGACGAAAACACAACCACAAGCCAAGCTACTCTTGCTGCTGCAGGTAAAGGCTCGTTAGCTCAGCAAAGAAATACTCTGTTATGCCGATAAAACTTGCTCGATAGCCACGCTAACGCTAGTTTCATCGGCTGAAGCCGCCATGTTGTTTACACTGAACTGTCGCGCTTCTCGTTGCGTCACACCTCAACCCGCCTCAAAGCCAACGCTGATTGGACGTTCGTTTGGTGAACGGCTCCAAATTTTCTTTAAAGGAGAGTAGCCAGACTGATCTGGGAGTGAAATCTTGAAAACTCGCGAGATCAGGATGGTCTCACGAGGCTAGACAGGCAGACAGGTATACAAAAACAAGACTGGAAGCGCTCACCGTTTGGCTAGAGACGCTCTGGCACTGGAGACTGCGAGGAGCAGAGCTTATAAGCAGAAAGGGCGGAGAAAACACAGGTGCGCTGATTGCAATCAGCAGCTCCAGTGCCAGAAACGTTACAGAGAAGTTGTCTCTCCTTTATTCCATATGTGTGCAAAGTCTGCTGTTAAAAGTATGCCAGCACTCAAATCAACTTTTCAACTATTGTCCTAATATCAGCTGTTTTGGCTGATATTCACCAGACAATACCAAACAGACCGAGAGTTATTTATTACACATTAAATAATTTAAAACAATGCGTAATGACAGAGGAGTTATATTGAATTACCTTACTGATCCAGCAGAAAACCTGCAACCTCTGCATCTGTTTTGAATCACCGCTCCTTTATGAATTGTCTCCACTCCACTTGGTGTAATGTTCTAGGTTCTGTTCTGGTTATGTTAGTTATTTTACTCCCCTGTCTTAGGTTTTCTGGCTGCTTTGAGTTTTGTCTTGTCCTGTTAGCTTCTTAGTTTAGGTTTGGTTTCTGATTTATTTCTTGTTTTGAGCCTCTGCACTGATGTCTGGTCTAATTACTTACTCTGCACACCTGCCTTACTCCACCCCTGCTGCAATCATCTCTGACCGGTTTCACCTGCTTCATCCTCCATATAAACTGTTGAGACCAGACATCAGTGCCAGGTCGTCTGTTTAAGTATGGGTGAGTCTCCTCCTGCAAGTTTCTGTTTATTGGTTTACTTTTGGATTTTTGACCCCCTGTCCCCAGAGATTTGAGCCACCCTGTTTCTGTCTGTTGCTGCCTTGTCTGCCCAACTGGACTGTTTGTTTCTCTGCCCTTTTTGGTTTTTGGATTTTGTTAATAAATATTATTTTACCGAACCTCTGCTGGTCTAGTTGAATTCTGGGTCCTCTGCTCTGATTCATGACAGAACGACCTGGCCAACACAGGACCCATCGCCAGACCAGCACGTTCACTTTTTTGTTGTTTTTTTCCCTGACTTTTTTTTTTCTTCTATGATGAGCCTGCTGCGGCCCTGGAGCTCTTTCCCCTACAGAGCTAATTTGCAGTGGGCCTCATTTGAGGGTTCCAGGCTGGCGTTTTGTCCCCCTGGTGTTGGTCCCAGACGCTACTTCCAAGGGAGGACCGCTCTGCCGCAGCCGCCCCACCGCCGCAAACGCCGGCGAGCGGTTGGTCTGGCTGAGGCCTCGGCTCCTGTCCCTGAGGGGTTACCGCCAGCGGGCGACGTGGGGGCCCAGGAGGGTCCGCCGACAGCGGGCGCCGATGGGGCACTGGAGGGTCCGCCTCTGCCCAAGTCTCCAGAGGGGGCCCTGGAGGGTCCGCCTCTGCCCAAGTCTCCAGAGGGGGCCCTGGAGGGTCCGCCTCTGCCCAAGTCTCCAGAGGGGGCCCTGGAGGGTCCGCTTCTGCCCAAGTCTCCAGAGGGGGCCCTGGAGGGTCTGCCTCTGCCCAAGTCTCCAGAGGGTTCGCCACCAGCAGGCGACAAAGGGGTCCAGGAGGAACCGCTTCCGCCCAAGCCCCAAGAAGGGGTACTGGAGGACCCGCCCTCGATTTCAGCTCCAGTACCGGCTCCCCGCAGTTTTAAAGCAAAGCATCCAGTGCCGGCTCACCGCAGCTTTAAAGCCCAGTCTCCAGTGCCGGCTCCCCGCAGCTTAAGGACTCAGTCTCCAGTGCCGGCTCCCCGCAGCTTAAGGACTCAGCCTCCAGTGCCGGCTCCCCGCAGCTTAAGGACTCAGTCTCCAGTGCCGGCTCCCCGCAGCTTCAAAGCACTGTCGCCCGAAGCCTGTAGTCAGGCCCTGCCCGGAGCCTTTAGCCAGGCCCTGCCCGAAGCCTGTAGCCAGGCCCTGCCCGAAGCCTGTAGCCAGGCCCTGCCCGAAGCCTGTAGCCAGGCCCTGCCCAAAGCCTGTAGCCAGGCCCTGCCCGAAGCCTGTAGCCAGGCCCTGCCCGAAGCCTGTAGCCAGGCCCCGCCTTTAGTCGCCTGTAGCCAGGCCCCGCCTTTAGTCGCCTGTAGCCAGGCCCCGCCTTTAGTCGCCTGTAGTGCGGCGCCGTCCCCAACCTTTAGTCCGGCGCCAGTTTCTGTTTTCTCCCTCTCCAGGCGTCGGGCTCTGAGGTTCCTGGTCTGCCGACGGCCTCCTGAAGTCCTGGGCCGTCCGCCGGGACCCCCGCCGGTCGACCCTGTCTCGCCCTTCGGGACGTCCACCGGAGATGCAGCCACTTTGACTGTTTTGGGACTGTATTATTGGGATTCGCCCTTTGAGGGTTGTTTTTTGTTTTGAACCTTTTTTATTGGTTGTCTTTTTCTGACTCTGGCCCTCCAGCCAGTAGCCCCCTCCACCCGCCCGATCTGACTTGTTTTTCTTTTGACTCCTGTAGACGTTAAAGGGCGTCTGGAATCCGCCCTTGAGGGAGGGGCTCTGTAATGTTCTGGGTTCTGTTCTGGTTATGTTAGTTATTTTACTCCCCTGTCTTAGGTTTTCTGGCTGCTTTGAGTTTTGTCTCGACTTGTACTCTGGAAATTATGATATGTTGTGTTCACCTTCCAGGCTATTTCCAGTTCTTTCTGTGCCCTTAGTATGTTTCCTGTTTCTCGTGTTCTTTTTTCCTGATATTTCCATCACATGGGATGGCCACGTCGATGACAACGGCTGTCCTCTGCTGCCTATCAGAGATCACAATGTCTGGTTGGTTGGCCATTACTATTTTGTCTGTTTGTATCTAGAAGTCTCACAGAATCTTAGCTGTGTTGTTCTCCATCACCTTGGGAGGTGACTCCCATTATGACCTGGGGGTCACCAGTTGGTATTCTGAACAGATGTTTCTGTACACTAAACCAGCCACTTGGTCATGGCATTCCATCTCTGCTAATATCTTACACCCTGCTATGAGAAGCTGGATGGTTTCTGTTGCCTCTTTGCATAGACTGCATCTGGGATCTTGCCTGGTGTGGTAGATCTGGGCCTCTATTGCTCTGGTGCTCAAGACTGCTCCTGTGCGGCCATGATCAGTGCTCTGTAGGCATTGGTGGGATTTCTCTCTAGGCATTGGTGGGATTTGGTCATATCAGCCACTTCAACTATCTGCCAGTGGTACATCCCATGCAGCAAACTGCCAGCTGGAAACAAGAAGGTCCGTGACAAGTCTTTTAACATAGAGTTGACTTGTAGCGATATCTAAGATATGATTATTTATGAAACAGTAAACACAGTTTGCTATGACCTATTAACAGCCCATGACCTGTGTGGATAATAAATCAAATGCAATTTTTCATAGGGAAATACAAGCTTTCCTATCAGAGCTGCTGTCAGTATGACTTACAGTAAATGCTTCTTTTTGACAGCATTAAATAAAAACAGATTAAGTAAAAATGTGCTTCTTCTGTTTATTGACATTAATTGTAGAGAAACATTCCAGAGAATGTATATCTACTGTGTGTTACGTTACCATGACAATAAGTCATTTGTTAACTCTATGGTATCTTAAAGGGGGCATTATTATTAATTTATTCAAACGATCTACACTTACTGTGATGGAATGGTAACCATAATAGTTTCAACCTTCATTACATGAAATACAGATACTGCTAGGCATTGATTCAAGATTAAATCTTTTGAGTGTGAGTCTATAGTCACCAACCACTTTATTATGTACACCTTGCTAGTACTGGTTTTGACCTCTTTTGCCTTCAGAACAGCATTAATCCTGCTTTTGCAACAGATTAAATAAGGTGTCAACGATTCCTCAGAGATGCAAGTCTCTTGTTCCACCACATCCCAAAGGAGCTCCATTAGATTGAGATCTAGTTGCTGTGGTGACCATTGGAACAACATCTCTACACTCTAAGCAACAGTTGCCCCAAATAATAATAAACACACGAAATGAACAAAACAAGCACCAGGGAAGTGATGAAAACAGAGACACAAAAGAAACCCAAACACATATGGAATATAACACTGTTATGATCCAATTTTTAGGACATTACCATAATTGGTTGAACAACAGCTTAAATTTCCTATCACTTAAATCCCCATTGCGAAACACGCTTTAAACTTCAGTAAATCAACTTCACTGAGTCTAAGGCAACTGTCACACCAAATGTCTCAATGCTTAGGGGCTGTACAGTGGAGCAGTGGGTAGTGCTTTTGCTGTGGAGCAAGAAGGTCCTGGGTTTGAGTCCTACCCTTGCCCTGGGTCTTTCTTTGCATGTTCTCCCTGGGTTCTCTCCGGCTTCCTCCCACAGTCAAAAAACCTCTCTAAATTAGGTGTGTGTGAGAATGGTTGTCAATGCGATGCCCTGCGATAGACTGGCAACCTGTCCAAGGTATACCCCGCCTCTCAAAAGAACAATAACATTACCAATGACAGTGCTTGAAGCCTTTGATCCTCATCTCTGACCACACATCTCTTATATTGTTCGGCTGGAGTTTGCTCTCCTAACCTGACGCCGCCAGATAGATTTGCTTCGCATATCCATCTGGAAACCTTCCGTTGAAGTAATTTTGGGAAGGGGCGAAAATACTGGTTAGCTGATTGGCCTATGTTGGTGATAGACAAGCCAAATAAACCAATCAGATCAATGAAGCATATGACGTACTCGTCAACATGCTTCCTCGTCGCTCTGTTACGAGCGACGACGAAAACACAACCACAAGCCAAGCTACTCTTGCTGCTGCAGGTAAAGGCTCGTTAGCTCAGCAAAGAAATACTCTGTAATTCCGATAAAACTTGCTCGATAGCCACGCTAACGCTAGTTTCATCGGCTGAAGCCGCCATGTTCTTTAGACTGAACTGTCGCGCTTCTCGTTGCGTCACACCTCAACCCGCCTCAAAGCCAACGCTGATTGGACGTTCGTTTGGTGAACGGCTCCAAATTTTCTTTAACGGAGAGTAGCCAGACTGATCTGCGAGTGAAACCTTGAAAGCTCGCGAGATCAGGATGGTCTCACGAGGCTATTGCTCTCCAGCTTCCTCCTTGCTTTCTCTTATCTTGACTTTAAGTTTCTTCTGTATACTTCTCTGTAATTCCTTATACCTTTCCCTGAAGTGCATCCCAGTCTGTTGCCTCAAAACAACCCTTAAGGGCTTCCTTGGCTTCCAGTGATCATTTTCTCAAAGTTCTCCTTACTGCAGGTTGACTTTGACATTTTTTTTTTATCTGATTTGCCAAGGAGAGGTCTTGCCTTAGAGATGTAAGAGTCTTTGACATTAGCATAAAACAAGTCCAGAGGTTTGTTTTCTCTAATAGAGCAGGCGACAAATTGTTGAAAAGTTGGAAGTGTAACAAAGAGCGAGGGATGATTAAAATCACCAGATATTTTTAGGAAAGCATTTGGATGTTGTGTCTGTAGCTCATCCACAACTGAGCTGATGACATCACATGCAGTGTCTGCAACAGGCAACAGCTAATGGTGGACTGTTGCCCAAACAATACTGGGGAGTTCTCTAGGTAAATAACTTCAATATCCAGGCTTCAGAGACAAAACTTCACAGTGAAATGTCCTGCATGACACCATCTGTAGTTCACCAGCACCGCCAATCCACCACCTGTACTCTTTCCGCTCTTCTTAAAATTTCTGTCTGCTCGTGTGGTTAGATAGCCTAGCAGAGAGTCAGGGATATGATTTTGAATTTGACTTTGATTGAATTTGACGTTGGAGTGAGCCTTAACATGACATGTATCATGAATTAGCACTATATAAATAGAATAGAATAGAATTGATCCAGCAGCCATGTTCCTATAGAACACATAGTAATACTGCATTCAAAATATGTTGGCTTGATCCTTGGTAAAGCTTGTTGTTCGTCCAACTTGTTTCCCATAGATCTCACATTGCCCATAATAATTAAATGAAAGACATGGCTTACATTTTCTCCTTCTCTTTCTTCTTGCTTCAGCTCTGCATCTTCTGCACCTCCTTTTCAGCTCATCTGGGATATAGGAACATAGGTGAAATGTTATTTCAGTTTTTGAGATGTTAATCAGCTGCTCCCTGTTGTCCAAAGCAAACTTGTTGCTATGGTTATGCATCATTACAAATGTTCCAAAAATGTAACCCCCCCCCCAAAAAAAAAAAAAATCCTTAAAGCAGTACAGCATCCAACACTTGCTGAGAGTTTTTTTTTTAAACAAAGCAACTCCTGATCCACAAAAAAATAACCTCAGTTCCTTAAAAATATTTGCAGAGTAAAAACAACAGAAATACTCCAACATGCAGCCACCTTGAGCAGCGGAATTTGACATGGCATGCCAAAAGAGCTTGTAGTATGATGGGAAGGTGTATGCACTGTCCTTGGCGCAGTTTGTACGTCACTTCTGGGTTTCCCGAGGATTGCTTATAGTTGCAAATGTTTTGGGGGGTGTCAGGAAGTTATTATGTAGTATGTCAGTTATAAATGCATTTTACATGAAAACGGTTATATATTTTTGCTTGACTTTAAGATAATCTTAAAAAATATTATCTGATCTGCTCAGGAGGACATCGGGACCCCTCGAACCTCAGATCCGGGATCTTCAACAGGTTGGATTGTCTTGGCCCGATATCCTAGCGTGTATGGCAGGGGTGTCAAACATACGGCCCGCGGGCCGGGTCCGGCCCGCCGAACAATTTAGTCCGGCCCTGTGGCTAAATGCATCATCATTATAAAAAAAATAAAATAATATATATATATATATATATATATATATATATATATATATATATATATATATATATATATTTTTTTTTTTTTTTTTTTTTTCCATTGTCCTGTCTGGCAATGTGGCAATAAGATGCCACAAAGAGCTCATCAGATTTGACTTTCACAAGTGGACGAGATAAAAGGAAGAGAATGATAAAACAATTATTGAAAAAAACATGTACTTTGTTTAATTGAAAATATGCAGTTCGTATATTGTCCACGACGGGCGCTGTGTTATAATTAGCAGATTAAGCTTCAGGTGTGGAAAACAGTGTTTTTAAGTTCCAAAAAATGTGAATAAATGTTTTTCAACAATGTATAATCACTGTGATCAGTTCTTATGCATAATGCACAAGTAAATGTTTAACTGAGTAAAAGTACTGTTAAAATTCCACATACTTTTCTT
Source organism: Fundulus heteroclitus (assembly GCF_011125445.2). Classification (NCBI taxonomy): domain Eukaryota; kingdom Metazoa; phylum Chordata; class Actinopteri; order Cyprinodontiformes; family Fundulidae; genus Fundulus; species Fundulus heteroclitus. Next base: position 28,254,011 of record NC_046384.1, read on the forward strand.
AAAAACGCTGAGGTTATTCATAATACATTGTGTAAAAGTGAAATTAACTTATTATAAAAATCAACAAGTCCACATTTATTAGTTCTATTTGATCTTGCAATGAGTTTACTCGTGTGGCCCTCTTGAGATCAGATTAAGCTGTATGCAGCCCCTCAACCAAAATGAGTTTGACACCCCTGGTGTATGGTATTCGCCGAGGACAAACAAGCACAGAGCCTATTGAATGTGACTTGTACCCAATCAGAATCCAAGGTGAGGAAAACATGGTGAAAAAAAACCCAACTCACCTCCATATCATAGTGCAGCAAATGTAGAGCCCCTGTTCGTGCTGCCTCCATTCCTTTACCCAACACCTTTTCTTTTTGCAATGTTTTTATTAGTTAAAATTAGTTAAAATTATTCCACAAACTATCACCATTGTTCTTCCTTGTCATCCGTTTTTTATCTTGAGAGGTTTCGCAAGATTTTGCATCTGATACTTGAATGTTTATGAGTAAATGTGTTGGGCTTGCTGCTTGACTGGACATCACTGTACAAGCTCACCAATTATATCACTCCAGTTTTTTAACACTACGTGTGGTGTCTTTCGGGTTTTGAAATCTTGCTGTTTGAACCAGAAATTAAGTCATAAAGTTAAATTGTATGTATAAGTCCCCATTTCTGCTAAAACCAGCTCTGCAAAAACTAGAAAAATATTTCTCAAAAAGAACCACTCATCCACAATTTACTTGAATCAATGAGCAATGCCCGGGCTAACAATTGTAAAAATCTGCCAAACTATTTTGCAAAGTTACATGTAGTTGGTAAACCTCCAAAGTTTTTCCAACCCTGTAAATATGGAAGCAAAATTCTACCAGCTCCAGTGACACTGAGAAATTAAGTCACTACCGGAAATACTCCAAGAAGTTCTTAGATTGTGGCCTTAACTCCCATTGGAGTGGCTATTGAGGTAAAGACCATAAAGTGCAGAGAGTGTTAGAAGATTTACAGCCAGGAAATAAAGTGTGAATTAAAACACACATCCAGCAGCCAAATGATGTCATGCCGCTGCTTTTTGCACGCTCCCCACCCTGCAGGGCTGGGCTAGTTCCCGCTTTTATGGCACCAGTGAAAACATGGAATGTATAATGCTTACTTTGAGTTTCAGCTGATCGTCTGAAAAGGCAGGAGGAGTCTCCAGGGTTTTAGGACGTGTATTCCTTAAGGGATCTATTTGAATCTATAAAAGGAACATTTGTGTACAGCACTGGTCTCACATTATTTTAGCCGGTGTCCTACAACCTTTAGATGTGACCCTTTCCCTACACTTCTGAATCAAATGGCTAAAGTGCCTCACTAGTAGCTCAAGCGCTACAGAGCTCTGCTAATGAGCTAATATTGGAGTCAGGTAAACTGAAAAAGGGACACATCTAAAAACTGCATCCGTCTAGGACTGGAGTTTAGAACAACTGGTATAGAGTTTCAAAAATCCTATGGGAACTTTTCTTCTCAAAGCTTTATTGCCAACAATAATCTTTAAGTCCTTAATCTTTTGCCTCTCTCCTCTTTGACTCCCTCCCTGTTCTCCGCCATTGTTATATCTGCAGCTTAGCTTTCATTTCCTGACCTACTTTATTATCTGTCAAAAGACGCTGAAGCTGCTGTCACATTTGCTCAGTGAGAGAAATGGAGCTGGGGACGACTCGAACGATGTTTGAGTGGTGTAACTAATCAAAAGCAGAGAAGAGAAGTAAGCTCAGCGCAAAATGCTTCAGAGCAACAATATAATCTGTGGGAAACAGCTCAGAAGTATAGTATTTCTCTCACTTGCCTAGATCTCGGGTTAACATGCTACATTACAAAAAAAGAGATGATGGGAAATGTAATCCAGAGAATGAAGTGGATCTTGTGAACAGGATACCTCAATAGATTGAGTTGTAAGATTCTTTCAGGGGTTCACTTACTAACCAAGAGTACTTTTCTTTTAAATACATGTTCTATATATTGGTATTAATGCATGATCTTAGATTACTATCCTCCAAATCCAAACTATGTTTAGCAACAGATTTACAATAAACCTGGTAACGACAATGCAATTTTAAACATATTTTTACTTCAAATGTGACTCATGTTAGCTATTAATACCATGAAACCAACTAATAAAAAAGTAATATGTGTCTGTTGGGCTTTATGAATTATTACCAAGAACTGTTGCTCTGTCCCATTCACCAGCTTCAAGGAATTCATGCAAGCCAAGATTCCAGGAGAGTCTATTTCAATTTTGGAATGATTGGACACCAGACATCTGTGTATGTCACATGTTCCTAAACATATTTTTTCATAGTGCTTGAAAAATGTATTTGCTCTCTTAAGAATTACTTGTGTTTGCTGTCTTAATGTCATCCTTAAATATCTCAGAAAATTAAACAAACTTTAATATCCTCAATAAAAACAAGCACAAAATAAGCACATTTCAAATTATGATTTCCATTATTAAAATAAACATGGTATCCAAACCATCCTTGCCGTACGTAAAATTGCAATTGTATGTGCAGTTGCCCAGGGCAACATCACAAATGGGGAGAGTGCATACATGCCAGAAACAAAACACGTGATCTAACTATCCTTGTGGGTTAAAATGGCACCCCCTGCTTGTTAGGAGAACTAACTGCACAACATTTTATCTCATTTAAATTAGTTGGGCTTACGACAAAGGAGCGGCTCACCAACAGCACCATTCATGTGAGAACCGCCTCTGCCAACAGCTGCCATCAAACATGTGGAACAGCTGGCAGAGAGTCTTTTGCATCACTGTGGAGCACATTCTTCAAACTAGTCTTTGAAGAATTGCCTTAATAAAACATCATTGGGTTTTTAGGGTCTGTTTAAGGTCTTGCCAGAACATTTCAATCATGTCCAAATTGAAGCTTTGACTAGGCCTTTCCAAACACCTTCCTTTAGCTTTTTTAAGCCATTCAGAGGTGGACTGAAGGTAAGAAACTGTCAGACATTCAGTATTTACTGGTACAGAGCATCATTTATGGTTCTCTGGTAGCCTCGTGAGACCATCCTGATCTCGCGAGCTTTCAAGGTTTCACTCGCAGATCAGTCTGGCTACTCTCCGTTAAAGAAAATTTGGAGCCGTTCACCAAACGAACGTCCAATCAGCGTTGGCTTTGAGGCGGGTTGAGGTGTGACGCAACGAGAAGCGCGACAGTTCAGTCTAAAGAACATGGCGGCTTCAGCCGATGAAACTAGCGTTAGCGTGGCTATTGAGCAAGTTTTATCGGAATTACAGAATATTTCTTTGCTGAGCTAGCGAGCCTTTACCTGCAGCAGCAAGAGTAGCTTGGCTTGTGGTTGTGTTTTCGTCGTTGCTCTGTTACGAGCGACGAGGAAGCATGTTGACAAGTAGGTCATATGCTTCGTTGATCTGATTGGTTTATTTGGCTTGTCTATCACCAACATAGGCCAATCAGCTAACCAGTATTTTCGCCCCTTCCCAAAATTACTTCAACGGAAGGTTTCCAGATGGATATGCGAAGCCAATCTATCTGGCGTCGTCAGGTTAGTTCTCTGGGTCCTGAAGACATAAACCAGCCCTATACTTTCACACCAACAACGTGTGCAGAAATGTCTTGTAAGTTTTATGCCAGAATTGAGAGTTACATTTTCTGCTGTATCTTTACTGTATTTATTGCAAACCTGTTTTTGTAAACTCAAGATAATCTACAAGGCAACAACGGAGTGGCTCTGCAATATATCAACAGAAGAAAGGTAGAAAGTAGTAACTTATTACCCGGCTCTAAAATGATGTAAATCTAACTTTGTGCAGAAAAAAATTGAATGACTAATGCTGGAGGAACCCGATAATCAGCCAAACACAGAGTACATTTTAAAGTGAGCTGGTACTCACAGGGACACAGACAGACTAATTTCTAAATTAGATTTTTGCAAAGTAAAGTCACATACAATGAAGGTACAAAAACTGTGTATTTGTCGGTCAAAACTCTTGGTTTATTTCTCCAAGTCTTTTTGTTTCATTTTTGTTGCCACGTTATTTATTTCCTTTCCCTTTTTTCCCCTGCCACGTTATTTCTTACACCCAAGTCTAATTTATTGTGACAATTACATCTAACTGAGTCTTACAATTTTAGATGTAGCAAAAAAAATATTTTGGATTTTAGTTTGAGATTGATATACTAAACAAGAGCACATTTTTGTTAGATTATTAATCTTCTTTCAAGAAGATTCTGCTCAAAATAAGTGCAACCGTCTGCCAGCGCAGTAATAAAATTGCACTTGGCAAGACTTCTTGTTTTGAGAATATAAATATCATGATTTCAAGAAGTCTTGCCAAGTGCAAACGTGTTACTTCAATGGCAGATTATCACATTTATTTTGAGCAGAATCCTCTCAAAAGAAGATTAATAATCTAACAGAATGTGCTCTTACGTAGCATCAGTCTCAGATCAAAAAGACCTTTTGGCTAAATCTAAGATTGTAAGACTTAGTTACATAGGCAATTTGTGCAGTGAAGTTCTGATAAGCATCTGCTGGGAGTAAGTTTTGGATCACCACTGTAATTAATTCTCGTAAACATACAAAGTCGATATGATAACAACATAACATGGGCAGCAAATACACAGTTTTTGTACCTTTATTATATCTTATTTTACTTTGCAAAAATCTAATTTAGAAAATGGGACACTGATTGTTGGAAACCAGGCCTCTGACTATCCATTTGAGGAATACAACCATCAGTGAAGGTCTGAGGATTTATGTCAGTGCCTCTAGGGTTAAAACGAAGTATTACAAGAACAAACACAGAAAAATTTGCTTTTAATTTTTTTTTTTCACTTGCCCATCAGGGGTCCGTTCTTCGTACGTTGCTTAAAACATCCAAGATCAAATGACACATCCAAGATGATTTCATCCGGCTAATCAGGGTCTGGCTAATTGGGTTCTTCAAACTCACCTGTTGTTTATGATTAGTATGGCTGGATTGAGTTTTCTGAGACAACTGCGCGTTCATGCGTTTGTTTAAAAGGGGAAATGTATCGATAGTAGAAACATTGATCAGCAACGCTGCTATTGGCTGTTCAGCATGGCCAAAGAACGCCCACAGTTTTTCTCCCAAGCAGAACAAGAGCTTGGAAGGTTATGTCGAATTTGAGTCATTAATTAAAACGACAGGGAACATCTCAAAATCTGTTAAAGCCAGGAGAGAGGACTGGCAAAAAGTAGCAGACAACTTAATGCGTAAATACTGTCCATGGTAGATGTTTCTATCACTTTCTACAGTAAGCAATAATTTGATATTAACTTTGTTCTTTTATATCAGAGCCTCCACAGAACCCACTAGAACATGGGAACAAGTAAAAGTGAAATACAAGAATATTCTACAAAATGGTAGCCTTTAATTATTATACTTTATTTTAAAAAGGCACTTGTTATGTCAAGAGATCCAAATTTTGGTGTCATTCCTTAGACACGGGAAGTAAAGGACATGTGCAAACTGGGAATTTTAACAAAAAAAAAATCTTTATCGATAAAAAATGAAAATTTTCCTTTTCCAAGTCATCCACAGTTTACACAGTAAAACTGTATTGCTCCATGTCTAGATAATCCATCCATAGTTTTTTCTAATACAATATACGGCTCGACAGGAAGCAAGCCTTTCAAAGTAAACTAAACTTCACAATAAAATGGCCCGAACAAATCTTCTTACTGAATAGGATAAAAATAAAAAGTAAACCATCATACAAATAACTTAAATATTTTAGATTTATGGCTCCAACACCACTTTTTCCTCTTTAACAGCCAATGTTAAATAATGTGTTTGTCTGTTTATAACAGCCACCAAGAAAAATCTCTCTACAATTACACTGTCGCGCTGCGCTAAAGGATCCTGTCTATTGCGCAATACGCGATTAATTCGAAAAACTCTGCAAATTATTCTTGCATCTTCCGCAACAGGTTGTAGTCGTAAAAATGGACATGGCTACGGCAGACTTCCCTATCTCCTCCGCTTATACAGCTGTGATCTAATCTTGTTTACATGAAATAAGCCTGCTCTGGAGCAGGTTTAAGCTGGCGCACATGTTGCTATGACAACAAGTGCAGGATGTCTTTCGAAGAACCAAACGATCCGAGATCATGCCAAATCGTCAACAATGAAATCCTGCTAACTGAGTTAGCGACGTACGAAGAACGGACCCCAGGGCAGTTAAAAAAACAACAAAAAACAAAACAAACAACCGAAAGAAAAAGTAACTTAGAAATGTTTTAATCTAGTTTTTGTTTTCTCATTTGCATTCCAGGGCTTCTGTACAAAACAGAATGTGTGGTGGTAAAATAACTCTGAAGAATACTGTGAACACATAGTGAAACACGGTGGTGGCATCACCATGCTGTGGGGAAGTGAGAAGGGACCGAGGAAGCTGGTCGGAGTTGATAGCAAGATGGATGGACCTAAATACAAGACAATCCTCGAAGAATAGCTTTTATTGACCACAGAACCCCTGAGACTGAGCAGATATTCATCTAGACTGAAAACAACCTAAAACATAGAGCCAAAGCTATATTAAAATATAATTATGGGTTGGAATTGCTAAAGCAAAGGGCACATCTAGATCCAACAAAGAAACGGTGGCAATGTTTGAAATGTTATGTTCACAATAGCTTCCCATCCTGTCTGACTTTCTGAGCTGGAGCTACTTTTGCCAGAATGGGCAGAAGTTTCAGTCTTTAGATGTGCGAAGCTAGTAGAGACATGCCCCAAAAGACCTGCAGGTGTAACGTCAGTAAAAGGTGGTTCCGAAAAGTGTTGACCCAGGCACCGAAGATTAAACTGGATGCAGACTGTCCACTTATTATGCTGTGTATTTACCATAAAATCCCTGCAACTGCATGATAATTCTGTATGGGCTTGATCGTAGACAGTTTGATGACTGCCTGGTGTGATTGATGAGGTCACGCTACAGTAAGAGCTTACTGCAAGCAACAAAGGCAAGCAAACTGCTGGAAATGTGCTGATACAGCATGTTTTACCCTCCCCCTAACAAAGCACTCTCAGACTCATTCAAGTGAAGATAGATTCAATTCCCAGAACACAGTAGGGAAGATTTAAGGGAGCACAGGCGGGAGAAAAACTGAATTTCCAAGTCATCCAAACATGTCTGTTTTGGTGGCAATGACTGAAATCTGTATCAACTTTTCCCTGCATATCTAAGGGGAAAAGTAATGAGGAAAAGACACGTTTCACATTAAGGCTCAGACCTTTACAGGGCATTGTAAAACTATGCAAACTCATTGAACCTTTTCCTATTTTGTCATGTTATAACCTCAAACTTCAATGTGTTTTACACAGATTTTTTGTGACTGAAGAACACAGATTAGTAAGACACATAAATTGTGAAGTAGAAGGAAAGTATACATGGTTTTCAAATTTGTTTGTTGCAATTTTAGATCCAACGCTTTTGGTGTATGCCTCTCCAAGCTTCTCATATGTAGAGATATAAAGACATTTTAGCCCATTCTGATAACCTTGCTTTTCAACTATTTCTACAGATTCTTATTTGGATTTAGGTCTGGACTTTGATCTGGCACATTCCAACAGAAAATTATGGTTTGATCAAAATTGTCTCTTACTTGGTGGCTCTGTCTTTATGTTTATGGTCGGTGTTCTGCTGTGATTAGCTCCATCTTGTTATCTACTCTGGCCACCTTTCATGCCGTTTCGGAGAGAATGCATTCCCACAGCATGATGCTGCTGCCACCATGTTTCACAGGGAGGATGGTGTGTTCAGGGGCATGTCTAGTATCACTTTTTCCACTGACTAAATTCAACATGATGCTGAATTACAACCAGGTTCGCTCTGTTTACTAGTTAGGGCACTTCTCAAAGCAATTGCTTGCATAACAATTTATGGAGGGTTACCAAAGGAATGCGGGGTAGTTAAAAGGCCATGTTACTCTATTCAGATTTTTGTTAGTCAAAAACATGAATAATTTCCCTTTCCAATTATCTATTATTGAGTGTTCGGTGTCAAATTAGGTAACAATGAAATACACTGAGCTTTGCGGTTTTAATATCAAAAGATGTGAAAAAGGTTAAGCAGTTTGTACATTTTACAGTTGTCCTGTGAACACATTCTCTCACCTGAGATGTGGAGCTCTGAGGGTCCTGCTGAGAAACCTCTTGGCTGCTTCTCTGATTAACGGTCTCCCTAAGGCAGGGGTGTCAAACTCATTTTGGTTGAGGGGCCGCATTCAGCTTAATCTGATCTCAAGTGGGCCACACGAGTAAACTCATTGCAAGATTAAATAGAACTAATAAATGTGGACTTGTTGATTTTTATATTAAGTTAATTTCACTTTTACACAATATGTTATGAATAACCTCAGCGTTTTTAAGAAAAGTATGTGCAATTTCAACAATACGTTTACTCAGTTAAACATTTACTTGTGCATTATGCATAAGAAATGATCACAGTGATTATACAATGTTGAAAAACATTTTTCACATTTTTTGGAACTTAAAAACACTGTCCTGCATGACAAAATACATCAAACAGATAAAAATTAAGAAATGATTGGAATTTTTCCACACCTGAAGCTTAATCTGCTAATTAAAACACAGCGCCCCTCGTGGACAATTTAGGAACTGCATATTTTCAATTAAACTAAGTACATGTTTTTTTCAATAATTGTTTTATCATTCTCTTCCTTTTATCTTGTCCACCTGTGAAAGTCAAATCTGATGAGCTCTTTGTGGCATCTTATTGCCACATTGCCAGACAGGACACTGGGAAAAATAAAAAATAAAAAAATAAAAATAAAAATTTAATGATAATGCATTAAGCCACAGGGCCGGACTAAATTGTTCGGCGGGCCGGATCCGGCCCGCGGGCCGTATGTTTGACACCCTGCCCTAAGGCCTTCACTGAACAGCTGTATTTATACGGAGATGAAATCACAAAGGTGGGCGCTATTTACTGTGACCTTTGAAGACAGTTGATGGCACATTGTATCAGAGTAAAGGGAGCTGAATGCACTTTTTTCTTTCACCCCAAAATGATGTGTTTATCAATCACACTAAATAACACACAATAAAATGAATCTGAAATTTCAATATGTGAAAATGTTAAAAAATGTGTGAAAACTTTTGCAAGGCAAAAATGCAACAATGCTTGTTGGTGTCTGCGCTTCTGTTGTATGGACACATATCCCTTTGGTGACCAGCAGCCGGTGCATTGCATGCTTTTTTTAGTTAATAGATAAAAAACTGGGCAATTCCTATTAACTGTGATTAGGTTTATTTCCACCTACAAAAGCTAAGGCTCTTTTAGGGGAAATTCCCCATGAAAAAGGGATTTCAGGGGCCATGACTGGAAACTTAGATTTCTGCTGTGTTTTTGGGAAGGCAAGTACCATTAAATCAGATGAAAGCTGTACAGCATCAATGATGTTTTTGTGTACAGGTTACAGTAAAGACCGGCAGCAAATCATGTGTCTGACAGTATTTTTCTCCTCCAAAACTCCCCTGTTACTTGAAACCATCTGGCTGTGGTTTATCTGATTTCACAAACTTGTTAAGATGACACTGCGCTTTCCTTTCCCATGACACAGGAACTGCAGTCACAAACACCAGATTACACACGGAGTGATGCATGTTTGGGAAATTCAAGGCCACAAATCAACAGGGAGCTGGCATTTGCATAGAAAACTATAGAGGAAGGTGAGGGTTGGAAAACCTGACGCAAATGAGGCATTGGACGGTTTGTTGAAAGAAGGAGGGGGAATTACAGGAAGCAGAACGTGAGATGCCATGTTGGTTAGGACCCCTGTCAGCACATCTGTGTGACCGTGGCAAAACACAGGGGCGCAGGGTACACATCCTCACGGCAAAATTTCTGAATTTTCCAGAATTAAATTTCCAGCCTTCTCCGATGTTTTAACCCACGGTATTATATACTAAATTTAAAAGTTGATTATGGTTTAAATCTATAATATTTCTACACTTTAAATGTGAAACTGATCGACAAACACAGAGGAAGGGACAGAAAGAAAGAATTAAGGAAAGAGAAAAGAGAGGAGTGACATAATGATAGTGTTCCAGCTCTAACAGGGTTCTATCCTGCATGACAACTCGAACAAGGGAAGGACACAAGGAAGGATGGAAGGAAATATGGAAAGATAAACAGGAGGAACACAAGGAAGCATAGAAGCAAGGGCAAAAAAAAGAAGGAAGGAAGCAAGAATCAAGGGTCTTTAATGTCATTCTGTAACAATAATGAAGTTTTGGGGAAACAGCGGCTCGTATTCACACATAACACAAAGACACAAGTTGAATGCACCAAAAAACATTTCCTGAAAAGCTAAAATTGTGTATGTAGTCCTCATCATCAGATAAGATTCAGATGTTCGAGTCTGAAACAGCAGATAGCTGTCACTTTGCAGAACGATTATGATTATTATTGAATAATCATAATCAGGATGAAAATTATTCATGCAGTTGCATGAATAATTTATTGTCACTGCAGCATACATTCCAATGAAATTTGTTCTCTGCATTTAACTCATCCCTTTGGGGAGCAGTGGGCTGTCACTGTGTGGCACCCAAGGAGCAATCTGAGGTTAAAGGTCTTGCTCAGGGACCAAGCATGGCAGTCTGTGGGAGTTGAACCCAAAAACCTCAAGGACACAAGCACAATGCTCTAACCACCAGGTTTGCCTCACTTATCTGCTCTCTGTCTCCAGGCCTGTCTGTTGTCATCCCATGCTGTCAGCTCTGACCGTCCCTTGCCTATCTCTGAACTTTATCCTGCCTGCATCTAGTTTTCTTTATTTTATTTGAAAGAAACCTTCTAAGCGCTACTCTGTGTCTGGCTTGAATATCTGGTTGCCCCGATAGCATGACACGTTTATTCAATTCCCAGCAGGGGACGATAGCCCTCACAGCTTTGGGAAAGAAGAAGAAGGAAAAAAAGCAAGCAAGAAAGGAAGGAAAGAAAGATGCTGGGGTTCAATTTAGGCTCAAAAAGGACTATTAAACAGTATCTGGATGGATGCTTGGAGTATATAGCCTTATAAAATTGTAAATGGACTGAACTTATATGGCACCTTTCCAGTCATACTGAGCACTCGAAGTGCTGTACACTAGAGCCACATTCACCCAATCGCACTCACTAACACGCACACATTTATACACTGATGCACAGCTCAGTAGGCAACTTGGGGTTAAGTGCCTTGCCCAAGGGCACATTGACATGTGACAAGGGGAAGCTGGAATTGAACCCACAACCATTCAATTGCAAGACAACTACTCAATCCATCAAGCCACAGTCACCCCACAACATGGCTATATACCTTTAAGGAAGGGGGAAAAAAAGGAATGAAATGCACAAGTGATAAAGAGAAAGAAATAAGAAAAGGAACGGTCAGAGGAAGAAAGTGTCTAAGGGAGAACACTAGGAAGGGAGGAAAAGAGGACATATGGAGATACAGAGAGAAGGAACAGTAAGGACAAAATGATGGATGGTAAGACTTGTGGAGATGTAGAAGGAAGCAAGGATGCAAAGAAGGATAAAAGGGAGACACACAAATAAGCATAGTGGGGAAAATTAAACATGTGAGAAATGCAAAGAGTTTATTGCTGTGTGTAGAAGTTAAAACAAGTTTAAAAAAAAAACAGGTATATTGGAATGAAAATGTGTTTTCCTGGGTCAGTAGAAGAAAACCTAAAGAAAACAGAAATAAAATGAGGAATGAATTAAAGGATGAAAGGAAGGAGATAATGAAGGAAATTATACAATAAAGGAAACTCAAAAATTGTGCAACAAGGAGTGAGGGCAGGATGAAGGGACAAAGCTTTTATGCAATTGGAAAGGGAATTTGGTTCAAAAACTACAAATGCAAACCTAGAAATCAAAATTTATTCTATACTTTTCAGGCTGTATAGGAAACCTGGAACAGGTTATCGGATACAGATGTTGAAAAAGCCTGGAGGCTCCTTTGCCATGGTGATTCTGTTAATAGATCAAATGTTTTTATTATGATTTTGTGGATCCAAAATATTATTATATTATATAATATCTTTAGGAAAACTGATCTCCTCACGTGGTGGGAGCAGGCTTTTATGTAAGGCGAGCTGAGAGTTTGTCTCACAGTTAGACAGGTTTAGCTTTTATTTGATCCATAAAAAATAAAAGCCTAAACTTGCTGGAGAGGATTTACACCAACTCCCTTCAGGAACTTCAGCATTTCCAAACCAAAAAAAAACTATTAAATTTGTGATTCTATTTCAAGTATCACACTGATTACTGATAAATGTTCGCTAAAATCAGGTTCAGGTCAAGCTACTCTGCAACCCCACTGTGGCACCTGCAGAGCGCCATGTGAACAAACAGTAAAACATTTCCAGGAAAACAGGAATTTGGCACCAGCGTCACCGTCATCATTCATGTGAAAATGCATTCTCAGAATCTGTGGTTTCTGCTCGTCTGAGGTCGGCATGCAGAACATATCCCAAGAAACGAAGGATGAATTTGGCTTGAGGATGCTCTCCGAGGAATCCTTCTGATTTACTGCTGCGAGTCTTCGGCCCTTGTTCTGGGCCTGACCATTTTGGAGCTGAGGTTAAACTGCTTCCCTCTTGTTTCTTTCCAGCTGGCGTCGCAACACAATGCACAAGTGGCGGTTAAGCTTCTGTAAAGGCGTCTTTCCCAGAATAAGTCCTGCTGCGGTCTTTGGGGTCACCGTGACTTGAACAGACTAAACTAACTCCTTCGTCTGTGTAGCTAAATCAGTGCCAGAGACGCGCTTCGTCTTGTTTAATTCTACAGAAAACAACACATTATTTACAGAAACAAAACTGATCATGAATACACACCTGTAGACACACAAACACATTACATACACCTATGGGTGTTTGGATTTTAAAAGGTATAAAATATAGATGCTTAGAGAGCCTGTCGCCAGTAGACTGAAAACACAATTCCTCATTAGGTTGCCCTGTGTGTATTTTTTTCCCATCTGATGAAGTTTTTATGCAAACCCTCATGTTAAATCCAGTGTTCAGTATCCAAATCGTGACAAAGCGCTCTTAAAACACTTTAAATCAACTCTTTTACATGACACTTTAGGATATTGAGGTTCACAACTCAGTGGAACAGCGTCTATCCAAACCAGAATAATACAACAGAATCAAGGACATAACTTCAGAGGACACAAAACAGAGGACAGCTGGTATATTTTGTCTATACCAGCATAGACAAAACCGACAATGGAGAACAGATAATGATGCACTGGAGAACCTGGTGGGGTACTGAGAGAACCGACAAGCCAAAAACCACTACGGCCAGTTAATGAGTGGCCTCAGGTGGGTGACCCGAAAGTCCCCCAAAGAAGGAGGAAAACAGACAATGAAGAACAGGAAAGTGTGAATAGAAAGATCTGGCAGGGAGGCGAGGAAGCTGACAGGTTTCATACAGTTACTGAGAGGGTGGAGAGTGAACATGGGAACCAGGTGTGACGGTTAAAGGGGATGTAATGCAGCTGAGCAAGAAGCAAGTCAGAGACCTAATAAAGGGTCTGAACCAGAACATGGAAGGATCTACTACTATCTACAAAGATAAACGACTAACACTAATAAAATAATGTTAAATGCTAAATCTGAATACAAAAAGTGCAGAACACATTTAAAGGAAAAAAATCTATATACTCAACACCAAGGAGTGAATTTAATACAAAACACCCTTAGTGACAATAACAAACAAGCAAAAATAATACAAATAAAAAAGAATATGAATACACAAGCAGTTAAAGACCAAACACTCAGATAATCCCTTTTTCTGAAATGCTTTGGTAGTTTTAAGGCAATTATATACTGTAAGTGCATATTACTTCCAAGGATTTCCACCTTTTTCTCATCAGTCCACAGAGTATGTTCCGAAGCATCTTGGGGATCATCAAGAGAGTCATTGACAAGGGGCCAGTATCTCGTTTATGGCCAGCAGTGGTCTTGTCCCTGAAACTCTCCCATGGATGCTATTTTTGACCAGTCTCTTCCTTACTGTTGAATCACGATGGCTGACGTTGTTCTTGGTCCGTTTTTGCCTTACTGGATGAGTGGCTCTCTTGATACTTTTGGTCGGCCCCTTATGGGAATTCTGGTCATGCTTTTTGTCCACTATTAGATGATGGTTGTCACTGCGTTGTGCGTTCTGAACTTTTTCAGATTGGTGGATGTCAGTGACTTGCCCTGCAATAGACTGGCAACCTGTCCAGGGTGTACCCTACCTCTCGCCCATTGATAGCTGAAGATAAGCACCATCACCCCTCATGACCCCACAAGGGATAGGCGTGTTAGAAAATGGATAGATGGATGGATGGATGGATGGATGGATGGATGGATGGATGGATGGATGGATGTCATTGACACTGTTTGTCACATACACTTCAATCAATCAAATTTTATTGTCAATTACAATTTGCATTGCAATCGAAAAGTCAGTTCCGGTACAACCGTCCATCACATACACTTAAACAAACAAACATTTTGGGGGAACGATTGACTGAGGCCTTGCGTTGCCAAGGAACGCAGCCAGTCGGCCGCTGCTATCAGCGCAGCCGTTAGACGCATTCCTCCAACCAGCCCCGGACCCCGCCTACACGGAGCCCACGAGGCGCTGCCCTTGAAATCTGTCGAAGGAAGATCTAGAACATGGGGGAAAGTGGAGGGAGAAAAAGACAAGAATTTATCATAATGTAAAAAAAAAAGTTACAGTATGAGAAATCCTATGTAAAAAACCTCATTGCATAAAAGCACAAATATAACGAGACACATATATGCAGAAAGGTAAACATTTGAGAGTGGTTGGGTGATTTGTGAGCATCAGTTTATGTGTGTCTTGTGTGAAGTGTTTGTATTTCTGTGGAAGCTCTCCAGAGGCCATTTGTCCTTGATGTTATCAGCCGCCCAACAGTTCAGAAAAAACATCCACAGATTTCAGCGAGGAAAGAGGGGGTGGGGGGGGGGGTTGTGCGATCTTGCCATAACAACTCAGGGGAGAACAGAGTCTTCAGATTGAAGCATGGTGATTTGTTCTTCTAACCTACTTCCTGTTGCCAGTATTGTGCAATTGCTGTGTAGAATAAAGTCAGACTGTAAGTTTAAAGCCCCTGAAATGTGACACGTTTACAGCCCCCCAGGGAACTCCCCATCACAGCAGGGGGTGCCAATACTGATATACAAACCCCCACTTTATCTTTGCCCATGGAGCCTCGAGGAAAGGAGCCCTCCACTGGAGAGACACATGAACATGTGTTCAACCTGGAAGTGTGGTTAAGTCTGCAGTCTGTCCTCTGCGTAACCAGAGAGCAGAGTAAGGTACCGGTATTTACAGAAACCTGCTTTAGTAATTTTCCTCAGTTTTTACAGGAAGCTTAACCAAGACCAAATGAGACAGTTTCCCCGCAGCTGGACGATGCCTAAACCTTGGGACACCCCCTCCACACCGGTGCCCACCTCGCGGGAAGCCTAAAGACAGAGGTCCGCACACTGCCGATTCCACAGCATGAGCAAACCCCTCCTGGAGTCGTGGGCAGACCGGCGAAGCCTGGTTTCACAAACTATGGCTGTTTCCCCCTTTGAGCTAGCCGCATATCCACTGCTCAGAAGAACCAGCTTCACCCTACTCCAAATGCTTCCAACTGGATGCCCAAAGTCAATTGAACTGATACATAGGCACAGGTTTGGCAGAGTTAGGCAGGAAAAGTCAAATGGTTTATTTTAAATGTGTTTTACTGTTTTTGTTTTAAGCTTTGACAGAGGTAAAAGACCAAACTAACAGGCCAAGGTGTCCGCCAGCATTCTTGAAACAAAGCTTTGCTGATGTGATTTGAGTGTGTTTTTATGATTATAACAAACTTTATTTTCATAAGAGTTTAATACATTGATGGAATATTAATTTTTGTGTTATCTGGTCCGCTCATTATGACCAAATAGGGCTTAAAAGTCTTTTAAAATTAGCGCCAAATGTCCGCTAGCATAGCACTATTATTAGCCTCACAGATCACCTACTACTAATACCCTAGTAAAACATAACTACAGTTTGATTTAGACATAATATTTGTTTCGTTTGGCTCAACTATTGTTTGATAGTGCTACAAGTGCTGGTACAGCATTAATAGGGAACATTAATGTCAATTTAATGGTGTTTCATGTAACTTTAAGGTAAACTCAAACTAATGTAAACACAACCAGGACGTGCTCCGACACACGTTATTTCCAGTTGTCACCTGCTACAGTGTCTAGCTTTTGTTATGGAAATATATAATCAGTTTTTGTACTAATCATGTATTTTTCTTTAAGCAGCAAGAGTTACATAAGTTTGTGGCCTGGAATGCAAATAGGATCTGCAGGGTCACTCAAAGCTATAAATTCAACCAACCTTCTTGTGGGATACCACAAGTAAGGCAAATAAGAGTCACATGAGTTTTTATGGTGGGTAACCTTCAAGGAGGTTTATGGTTTGAAAGCTTTTTTATTGTTCTTTAATGTCTATCTTAGTACACTCCTAAACACATTTGGCGAAATGTATCAAGAACTCTGCGCCTTAATTGACACTGGAATGTGGATCTGTTTTGTTTGTGAGAACACAAGCACAGATAGAAAATGAGTGTGTACATAGCCCCCACAACATCATTCAGTCACGTACACAGTGAGGTGCCCTGGCTATTAGATGTGTGCCCCTGGGCTGGTTCTTCAGACACCTGCCTGCAGCCGACATGGGAGGGTGGACTCTGTGCATTACTACATGGACTTTAGGATAAAGTTGTAAGTGTATGTCTTTCCTTGGAATTCCAATTGTAATAAATATATTCCAGTGTTTATTCCAAGTGTTTTGTCTCTGTTAATTGTTTTCCTCCTTTGCTGGCAAATCTACGAAACGGGTGAGGCGGGCCTTAATGAATGAGACAGGGAGCTCGAGAGGCTGCCTCATCACTTTCAAAGTTACTGATTCGAGTATAATTTTTTTACTGGAGAAATAATTGCATTAATAAAATCAATTGTCCTAATGGTTTTGATTTTACTGAGCAAATTGTTCTTTAAAATGTTTTATATAACTCAGATTTGCATTGTGAATGGGTTGAAACACACACCAAATGTTGTTCTAAATTAGTTAAGCTAATTTAACCTTATTCCGCATTCTTTAAGATGAACTTTGGTACTCTAACTTAGATCTGCAGTGAACCAGGATTCACTGAATCATTCTGATGATGGTTTTCAACTATATTATTTTTACTTTTATTTCTTTTGCGTGTACATAGTTCCTTAGTTTCTTTTGCGTAGTAGTTTAGTTAAGTTTCACTATTCTAGCACAGAGGATTTGTTGATTGAAATATAATGTTAATTCAGATAAACAGTATTCTATAGTTGTGTTCTCTTGATATTTGCTTCTGTCAATAAATTCTTATACTTGAAGATAAGTTGTTACTCCTTTATTCCAGTTGTGCAGAGTTTGCTGTTAAAATAATGACAATTATTTTAACACTCTTTCAACTATTGTGCTAATATCAGCTGTTTGGGCTGATTTTCACCAGACAATACCGAGAGTTATTTATTAAACATTAAATAACTTAAAACCGTATGTAATGGCACAACACCAGTAAAGTGCAATTTTAGTGATTTATTTTAAATTATACAGTTCTGTCAGTAATCAAACTGGGGTGTGTGGCTGGTGGAACTGAACAACTGAATGTGAATAATCAAAATTAATTCAATACGTTCACATTGGACGGGTTAGTTTGGATAGCTTTTTGCTCTTTTTAAATCTGAAGCACTTCAGTGTGACAAAATAACAAGAGAAGAAACCTGAGTCAGCTACATTTTTTGCATTTAAAGCTAAAAATCTATAAACTCCGATTTTATTTCTTAGAAACTGTTGCTGGCAGCTTCAGAACTTTCTCGTAAAAAGTCAAAATGCATTCAATTAAACTAATGAGCTGTGCACACTCTTGCAGCTACAAGCTCAAAAATACTTTGAAGCATATATAAGCTTTTTCCCCAACTCAAACATAAATCATGCAGATTAAAGCCTGGGTGACACATATCTGGCCCGCAGAGTGTTAAACTTAATCTCATCAACAGTATCTAAATGCGATGTTAGAGTATATCTGAGTGATTTATGATATCAAAGAGAAAACACAAAGCAACAGTCACTTACTGGCCTTTATACGCCCACTAAAATCAAGTTTTCAAGCTTCTGAATAGGATTATCGTTTTTGTTTGTTTATCACTTCAGCAAACAGTGAAATTTAAATTCATTAAAGATGACATTTTTTAAAAACTTAAATGGTCCGGGAACACAATAATAACCATTTTATTATAGTGGCAAGCCAAAATAAACATTTAATATGCCTTGACAAAGTTTTCATGTTACACTTAATAATCAGCCTTCATCATAAATCAGAGATCTGATCGTTCTATGTGTTCCAAATAGGTTGGATCTCTAAAAACCAAATGTGAGACAACAACGACACCTATGAGGGAGAACACAGGACACATTACTAACACTGTGATGTTATACATTTGAATTCAACCCAGATCGCACATTGGCTGTTGACACTGTGCAAGGTTCCTCTGGAGTAGGTTTTTTTTCCTTGTAAAATGGGGTTTTAGTTTACACTTTCACTCCACATCCTATGCTATGTGGGTATTGCTCTAAAGTTGATGACTCAATACAGGTAACCATCTAATGGTGCTAAATGCTATTTCAAGAGGAGAGATTGCTGTAAAGTCAGTGAATCAATGCAGTTGGCTTGGTTTCTGTTCTTTTTTACCAATTGGAATAATAAATTGAACTTTTTTTTTATACCAACAGAAACACACAGGTGGATGGAATTTCCTGCATAGCATTTCTGCCTGTCACACCTCCTCCGGTGCCCATGGGTCATCATCCAGGAAGCACTGTTCATCAACCCTGGATTGTCTTCTGGTGGCGGGGCAGTGACAAAGAAGTTTCCCTAACACTTGTCCTTCCTCCTCGGCTAGAGTCAAAAGCTACCTTTTTCTGCCTCCTCTTCTAGTTCCCTCACCACCCTTTCAGCCTTCTTCCAGTCACTCCTGCATCCCTCAAGAGGCTCATGGTGGACAACCCTACCTCAGCTGGGTAGATGGTGGCCTTCCAGCGAGCCTCGCAGCATGTGGCCGCCAGCTTGGCATAGTTGGCCTTCTTGGTCTTGATTGAAGCCTCAATTCCTTCTTCCTGTGGGATTGTCCATTTGATGAGGTGCACCATTCTTGCCTTGGTGGACCAAACAATGTCAGGATGGAGGGATGTGGTGGTGATCTCTGTGGGGAACCAAACTTGTCTGTTGAGGTAGACCATCATGTCCCACTCCTGATCAGGAGAAAAGGATCTCGGTGTTAGGATTGTACGTTATAGGCCAACACACAATTACATGCAGTATTTCTGAAATTAAAGAAAAATGGAACATGGTTTTAAATATGTTTTACAAAGAAAAACTCTTGAATGACTATCTAGAGACTGTTCTTTACTAAATAGCTCAAACTCAGTCACATTGGATGGACGTGTCTGTGAAGATCTTTTTTTTACTCTTATCCAGAGTTTTCCAGTTGGATTTGCTTTGACCTGGGGTCCGTTCTTCGTACGTTGCTAACTCAGTTAGCAGGATTTCATTGTTGACGATTTGGCATGATCTTGGATCGTTTGGTTCTTCGAAAGACATCCTGCACTTGTTGTCATAGCAACATGTGCGCCAGCTTAAGCCTGCTCGAGAGCAGGCTTATTTCATGTAAACAGGATTAGATCACGGCTGTATAGGCGGAGGAGATAGGGAAGTCTGCCGTAGCCATGTCCATTTTTACGACTGCAACCTGTTGCGGAAGGTGCAAGAATAAATGCAGAGTTTTTAGAATTAATCGCGTATTGCGCAATAAAAAGGATCCTTTAGCGCAGCGCAACAGTGTAATTGTAGAGAGATTTTTCTTGGTGGCTGTTATAAACAGACAAACACATCATTTAACAGTGGCTTTTAAAGAGGAAAAAGTGGTGTTGGAGCCATAAATCTAAAATATTTAAGTCATTTGTATTATGGTTTGCTTTTTATTTTTATCATATTCAGTAAGAAGATTTGTTCAGGCCATTTTATTGTGAAGTTTAGTTTTACTTTGAAAGGCTTGCTTCCTGTCGAGCCGTATATTGTATTAGAAAAAACTATGGATGGATTATCTAGACACGGAGCAATACAGTTTTTGACCGTGTAAACAGTGGATGACTTGGAAAAGGAAGATTTTCATTTTTTATGGATAAAGATTTTTTTTTTCAGCACAAGTGGGCGAGAGTAAATTTGGATCTCTTGACATAACAAGTGCCTTTTTAAAATAAAGTATAATAATTAAAGGCTACCATTTTGTAGAATATTCTTGTATTTCACTTTTACTTGTCCCCATGTTCTAGTGGGTCCCGTGGAGGCTCTGATATAAATAATATCAAATTATTAAAATGCAAAAATTCATGCTGTAGAATGTGATAGAAACATCTACCATGGACAGTATTTACGCATTAATTTGTCTGCTACTTTTTGCCAGCCCTCTCTCCTGGCTTTAACAGATTTTGAGATGTTCCCTGTCGTTTTAATTAATGACTCAAATTCGGCATAACCTTCCAAGCTCGTGTTCTGCTTGGGAGAAAAACTGTGGGCGTTCTTTGTCCATGCTGAACAGCCAATAGCAGCGTTGCTGATCATTGTTTCTACTATCGATACATTTCCCCTTTTAAACAAACGCATGTACTCGCAGTTGTCTCAGATAGCTCAATCCAGCCATACTAATCGTAAACAACAGGTGTGTTCGAAGAACCCAATTAGCTGGATCATGATTAGCCGGATGAAATCATCTTGGATGTGTCAGTTGATCTCGGATGTTTTAAGCAACGTACGAAGAACGGACCCCAGACCATTCCAACTGAGTATGCAACAAGCTAAACCAATTCATTGCAGCTCTGGTTGACCTTTCTTCCAGAATTGTCCTGTATTTAGTGCTATCTAACTCACTAGATGATCTTCCCTTGCCCCATTGAACAAAAGCGTACCCACTGGACAGATGTTTTGTTCATGGTTAGCTACACATATTATGACTATTACTGAATCTTATACAGAGGTAATGGAGTTAATAGCGCTGGAAATAAATGACAAGTCTATTTCTGATTTCTTCTTAATTTTTCAGCCACCTTCCAGCTATCCACTACATGTATTGTTCTGTTCTGGTTCATGTTGTTATTTTGGTTAAGTTAGCTTTCCTGCTTTTGGGTTTATTTCTGTTTCTAGTTTTGTATTGTGTTGGATTCATGTTTAGCCTGTTTACTGTTTTAGTTATCTGGTCTTCTTTATTAGTTTTTATTACAGCTTGTGTTCTGTTTAGTCTTAGCCTTGTTTTCTATGTTGGGTTTTCTCTTTAGGGTTATTTTGGCTCTGTAGTTGTTCATCTTACTTTCTGTCCCATCGGCCTCTCAGTCACTTCCCCTTCCTTGATCACTTTCACCTGTTCCTGGTTAATTAGTTTCTCCCTACTCACCTGTTTGCCTGTCTATTTCTCTGCTCCTTGCCACAACGTCATGTCTCATCTCCCAGTGGTAAGAGCTCTCCAGTATTCTGTATTCTCTGTTTCTGACCTGTTTGCCTTTTTTTGGATTCTGCCCAGTTCCTGTTAGTTTTTTGGTTTTGTGCTTGGATGTCTGCTCTGTACCCTGCTTGGATTGTTTTTGCCTGCCTGCCTGACCCACCCCATCGTCACTTCAATAAACCCTGTTAAACATTACCTCAAGTGTCTGGCTGAATACCGGGTTCATCTCCTCCTCAGTCTAAGCAAGTCATTACACTACATTGTGTTAGTCTATCACAGAAAAATAAGATGTGTTCATTTCGACGCAGACAGAGCTGTAATTTTCTTTTTTATTCGCCATCAATAAAGTACTTTCTTGACAATCTCTCTCTTTGTGTACTTGATCCAGAGCAATAAAACAACCATATAATCAGATAATTAAATTTTGTTCTCATCTCAATTAAAATTTTGTAATCTAGGTCAGAATACCTGAATCATTTGTTGAAATTTGCTGCAGAGAAATCTCACAGCCCTCTCTGCAACCTTTAATCATGCAGTAAACATGTCAGTTTTTCAAAGCTATTAAAAGTTTAGCCTAGTTTGAGTGTAATACTAAATAAAGGCCTTCTTTTTATTCATCCAGAGAACAGAATGTGCCCCAAAGTAAAATTGTGTGCCGAAGATGCAAATAAAGCCCAGACTTTGCCCTGACTCATCATGCTGCATGCACATGCACCTTAAATATCTCTTAAAAACCCTTCAAGCATTACTTTATTGTCTTCCAGCATCATCCGTTACATCCCGTGTCTTGTATGAGCTTGTATAAACACTGGTACTTGTTTTGTAGCCTATCTTTTGGGATTTATGATATTGTGCCAGAACGTAATAGAAAAGGGTGATGGTGGCACAGACTAAACACATCTGACACTTTGTACGTCAAAAACTGTCCTCAAAGAGGTTTATGAGGAGCCAAAGGCAGCACAAGTGGGCGAGAGTAAAGGTTTCCATGAGCATTGCAGATTCCAATCAGAATTGCTGAGCTCATCAGCTCTGCATTTTTGGGTGTCAAGATGCTGAGATTGCACACTGATGACAATCTTTGAAATATGTGCAATGACTACTATCGCTTGAATGAGAAAACAAACAAAAAACGTTGGGCTCTCTCTATCTGTATTTGATCAGATCCACCTCCTCACATAACACATGCGTGCAGCGCAGGAACGTCCCAAAATCAGCTGGACTCTTGTTCCCTTCTACAGTGATATCTGAGCTGCCTCCTGAGTCTCTTCTTGTCTCTTTACAGGGCATGCATTACCGTAAGAGGACGGCATTGTTAGTCTGGAATGAGTCAGAGCGCGCTCTGTTATCTAGACAGAAACGACGGTTGGAGCACATTGTTGAGTGTAAATGAGAAATATGACGTCTACCTGTTTATAATTATTCTGTAGACATATTTCTAATATATCTACAGACGTATTAGAAATACATAATAAAATGATAATAAATTATCAACATGCCTGTACCAGCTTTTTTCATGTGAACACTGAAGTTTATGCTCATTCTTTGCAAAATTATTTAAGATTAGTCAGATTAAACAGGCACTGTGTGTGAACATCAATTTTCAAGTGCTGCCCCAGATTGTTGGATTTAGATAGACATTGACAAGACCACTTCAACATATGAGCATGGTTTAATCTAGGACTCAGCAAGACATCAAATAGATTTAATACATTGTTTCTTGTTCTTTGTACAATATCTAAAATAACAATACGATGACTACTGAGTACAAATTTTAATAACATCTATAGCCAGTCTACACATATTTTCTTGAAATATGTTTCTATCCCTTGCCTTTAACAACATTCAATTTTCAATTCAGTTTTATTTACATAGCGCCAATTCATGATATATGTCATCTGAAGGCACTTTCCAAAGTCAAATTCAATCAGATTATAAAGGTTGGTCAAAAGGTTTCTTATCTAAGGATACCCAGTAGATTGCACCAAGTCTTGACAAGCAACATTCACTCCTCATGAAAGGGACAGTCTTCTACATTGTCAATGGATTTGCAGCGATCCCTTGTACAGAGCAAGCATGAAGCAAGAGTGGAGAAGAAAACGCCACTTTAACGGGAAGGAAAAACCTCCAGCAAAACCAGGCTCAGTGTGAACGGTCATCTGCTTCGACCAACTGGGGGTTAGAGAAGACAGAGCAGGGTTAAATGTTCAAAAGAATTGTAGTTATTAATTGGCCTGGGACTAATTAGTAAATCAGACTGAAAGATGGTTGCTACTCCTCCTCCTCTTCTCGTAATTCTGGGAATGTGGAAATTTAAATAAATAGAAGGAATTGACTTATTTATACTAACGTAGTCCTCTTGCAGCCAAGTTTCTGTGAGACAAAATAAATCAATCGGATTTTCAGAAATCAATTCATTTACTAACAAAGTCTTTGGAGGGACCGACCATATATGTAATAAACCACATTTGATTGTTTTATTTTTTGGTTCAGGTTGTGTCATATTGATTCTTATGAGATTTTTATGGTTTGTTCCTTTTAGATCAGTTTTTAATCTGATTTTGTGGGAAAGACACTGTCTCAATAGAGTAATGGGTGGGTAACATTACAGAAGCTGCAGAGAGGAGTGCTTCCTGATCCGTACCCTGGATTGTCAGCATTTTGGAGAACTAATAAATTCGGCCAGATTCCTTGAAAAAAGAGCTGCTACATCCAAAGTTGGATGAATGCTGTCTCTCCGGGTCGGACCAGGTTTTCCCCAGAAAGTTTGCCAGTTATCAATGTAGCCCACATCGTTTTTCAGGAAACCACCTAGACAACCAGCGGTTGGTGACCTTGGGGCTGGAATTTAGAGCTATGCTTCAAGTGTATTGTCACCCAGCCGGCCTGGTTATCAGGCTGCTCGGGTGCTGCTGAGCTGGAGGATGGCTACATGACACTAATCTCTGTGGCTCCGTGCTAGCTAAGAGGTGGCTATCTGCTGGTTTTTCAACAGCACGGAACCGGGTCCCCGATTCTGACACCCTCGCTTCCAAAGCTACAAATAAACTACATTTATTACACATACCATTATCACTAAAGGAGGCACAGGAATACTTAAACATCAGACAAAGAGAGCAGGAGAGAGGGGTAGACTTAGACAGAGACGGATAAGCTAATGGCAGGATAGTGGAGGAAGCCATTGCGAGGCTAAAGCTAGGCTAGGCTAAAGCTAGGTTAACAACCTTTTACCACGCCGAGAAAAGCACACCGTGTGCCTTGGGATGACAACATTTGTCATCCCAAGCAGGGTAGATCCACAATGGACAGTCGTCTGCATTGCCGATGGCTTTGCAGCAATCCCTCATACTGAGAAAGAAGCGACAGCAGAGAGGAGATGTACTATTTTCCATGAGATCTTCCTGAAGTGCTACTTTTAGATCAGTTTTTAATCTATTTAATTTTGGCCATGGACAATGTCTTAGTGGGGTAATGGGTGGATAACACTACAAAAGCCGCTGCAAGGTGTACTAAACTACCTTTCTGCTGTCTGCACTGTGGGTTGACAGCGGTTTGGGGAACTAATACATTTGGCCAAATTCCTACAAGGAAGAGCTGCTCCATCCAAAGTGGGATGAATGCCAGCTCTCCACATCAGACAATGCTTTCCCCAAAAAGTCTACCAATTATCATTGTAGTCCACATCGTTTTCAGGACAATACCTAGGCAGCCGGCGGTTGAATGGCGATATGGGGCAGGGAATCAGAGATACCCATACTCTCCTTCTCGTTAACTCAGATCAGCTGACCAGCTGCTCCTAGAGGTACCGATATCAAAACTTAAACCAAGAGGAGACAGAGTTTTTAGTGTTGTCGCTCCTAAGTTATGGAATGCTTTGACCTACCATATTAGAAGTACCCCTTTATTGTCCACTTTTAAAACTTAAGACACATTTTTATTCTTTGGCTTTTAACCAGTCCCGGCGCCAGCTCATTACAGAGAAGGGGGTGGCTGAAAACCGAGGGGGATCACAGGATAGTAGAGCGACCTAACAACAGACTCCCCAAATCAGACGTGGTAATCTAACATGCCCAACAACCACATATGATCAATAATCACATTACAACAAATGCAAACAATAGCAACAATAAAAATCATAACTAGCTCTTACCTTTAGGATGCAGGATCCAGGAACTACCTGATCCTGAACACCAGTAAGACCAGGAGGTGATAATAGACTACAGGTGGTCCAAGAGAACTGAAGACGCTTATCTCTACAAACTGAGAGAGGTAGTGAAGCGCGTGTATAGCATTAGGTTCCTGGGCACTCACATCTCCTCAGACCTCTCCTGGACTGCAAACATCTCCCACCTGGTGTAAAGAAGACCCAACAATGGCTCTTCTTCCTCAAGAAACTGAAAAGGTCTGGACGTCCCACTAAACTGCTAAGAAACTTCTATAGAGCTACCATAGAGAGTGTTTTATGTATCAGCACAACTGAACGGTAATGGAATGGGAGCTGCACAGTCCAGGAGAGGAAAGGACCTAGCACAGAGGATTGTGGGATGCCATCTGCCAGATTTGCACAAAAGCACCTTATTGCCTCATTATATATATATATATATATATATATATATATATATATATATATATATATATATATATATATAAAAACATAAAATACAAATATAAATACACTAAAATATTACTAAAATAACATAATTAGCAATTTAGATGATTGATATATGCATTCCTTTTGCCTCTAATTAAAGTAAACTCAGTATACATGGTTGAAATAGTGTTTCACAGTTATACAGTGGCATATAACTTCTTTAAACTTTAAAAAAGAAGTTCAGTTCTATTTTCAATAGACAGACATGTTTTGGTGCAAATGTTTGGTGCCTTCTGGAAAGAGGACACAATTACATGCAGCACAACACACGCCAAAACCATAACAGTTTTAGCCATATTGACCACCCCATATGACAGCAATCCTTTCAGTTTAAAAAAAAAAAATCATCAAAAAAGAAGCAAAAAGCAGCTATAAATCTCAGCCTATTTCTTTTTGATTTGTGTATTTTGTGTATGTAATTAACCTCTCACTACTCTCCTCCTTTCAGAGCTACAGTTTTCAAGACGTAGGTCTTAGTTTGAACTATTTGACCTGTATCCGTCCAGAGATAAACACAGAAATAAAGATTAACCTTTCATGAATCTGTCACTGGCATGCATTAATACCCACAATAGTCCAGATTTAACACCATGTTTCAAGTGGGGTCTGAGCCACACTTCTTGGCAGGGAAGGTCCTATAATCACACTATAATTGACAGAAATGGCTGTGGCTTCCCCCCCCCTTGTGCACATAGCTATTCTTATTTTAGGCCTTTGTCAAATGTGTGTTATGCGGAGCTGGTGATGTTATAGCTCTTGCAAAGATATTTCAGACATTAATCTTTCTGTTTTAGTACATTTTTAAGATATGACCTTAAAGCTTTCCGGGATTACAGCTTTCGGCAGTGTTATATTTTAGGGATTATGCAGTGTGTACTATTTTTGGTGCCAATTGGTCAAGTTGTGCTCTTGACTATGGAGACTGTGCTGGGTTAATAAACCCACTGACAATAGAATGGATTACAGGATATAAGGCTGTTTAACCCCTTTAAAAATGTCTAAATTTATATTTAGTGAGCAGACTCATGTTTTGGATAGCTGAGTACAATTACACTAGCCACACCGAGGCATAATGACTGCAAGACCAGCAGAATCAAAATGTATTTTAAATAGAACCTCTCTCTTTATTCTCTTTTACCTTTCTGCCTCTGGGTCCATTGAATTGAAATAATCCCAATGTAATGGCCAATAAAGATTTTTGCATGAGTAGCAAGCGGAGCGTTATAGCGAAAGCAGTTTTACCCAGCTTGCGAGAGTAAATCTGTTGGGCTCTCTTTGGCATTAAGACAGCAACCCTGAGAAAAACGCTGCTCTTGTTTTGGTCGAACTTTGGACCAACAATCAATACAATTCCATTAGTCCAGTTAAAGGTTATCAGCATTTATAGCAAAGGTGACCTTTTGACATTAAAGTGCACATTCAAAATCCAAACCTTTTAAAAGCACAATTCAAAAGGAACTATATTCGTACAGCAGTGACGTGCAGTCAAGGGAAGCAAGTGAGTGTATATTATGTATAATAACATAATATACATTTTTATTCACTCAGTCATTTGTAATAAGTACGTTTTTATCTAATTTCCTCATTTTTGATCACATTCTCTTTAAAATCGCAGACTTTTCGCTATTTTTCATGTAAATCCTTGGTGGTGCTTGATAGCGAAGCAGTGAGGCCGCAGCGAGCTTGGCCTCCCCTGGGATTGTGCAATCCCACGTTAACTGGGCTGGCTTCCATTCTGTGATGCATCTTCCTGTCTCCAGATCATAAATTCAATTGTTCAAACAGTTATGAACTGATTTTTCACAATTTAATGTATGTGAATAGCTTATTGTGTTTCGGTCTCAAACTGTGTGCAGGTAACATGTTTTTGTGTGCTGCTGGCCGATCATAAACGGCAAAGAACTGGTTGTAGATGAAGCCGGCAAGTTCCTTGGCCGCTAGACAGGGGGCGCTCAAGGGGCACCGCTTGTGATCCGAAAACTGTAGAGTGAAAGCAAGTTATGGATGTATTATTAGCGAGTTTGGCTGAACAAGTAAAGCACCAAAAAGACTCTTAAAAACATACAGCCGGAACAGGACTGTTAAGGAAGGCTTTCCTCCCTGGCAGTGAGCTCCATTGAGACTGAGAGACTTTTAAAAATGAAGAAGATAAAGAGGACTTTTAACGGAAAATGATGATATTTTTGTTCAGAAAGAGCGGCGCATGGACTTAATTTATAAGTAAAGGTAAGAGAGCGATAATTATTCATGTTTTGTTTTTGTAACGAAATGTGTGTAACGTGGGTTATAGTTTTCAAATGTGTTACTAATGCAGAAATCCATCCTAACTCATAAACTGTTACCAATCCAAGGACAAATAATTTAGTTTTATTTTTTTCATCTAAAAATCAATATTTTTTCCATTTCTCTTGGTGAATTGATTTGGCTCGATCAGTCTCCTTTAGCACTTTGCAATGAGTCTACTCTGTAGAGTGTATATATTTGTAAATCTGACTGATGACGTCAGTGCCTCACCAGCTATGGACCCTACCGCACGTCGCTGTCGTACAGAAATTGTTTTGAAATAAATGTTTTTAAAAGCAATAAAACCTCTTCTGTTTGTTGTTTTGTATCGTCCACCAGGCCCTTACACTCAGTTTTTGGATGAGTTGTCAGATTTCTTATCTGATTTGGTGTTAAATACTGATAAGGTTATTATAGTGGGTGATTTTAACATCCATGTTGACACTGAATGTGATAACCTTAGTGTAGCCTTTAAAACTATCCTAGATTCAATTGGTTTTGCTCAAAATGTGCATGAATCGACGCACTCTCGGCTCCATACTTTAGACCTTGTTCTGACATATGGCATTGATTGCGAAGAATTAACAGTATTCTCTCACAACCCTGTCCTGTCTGATCATTTTTTAATAACATTTGAGTTTAATCTAACTGAATTCTCCACCCCCAAAAGAGGGTTCCATTATAGTAGATTTTTATCGGATAATGCTGTATCAAAACTTAAAGAGTCTGTCCCCTTCTTAATATCCTCAGTATTGCAGAAATGCCCTGTAGATGGCAGCATTGCTGTTTCTTCCCATTCACAAATCGATACCTTTGCTAACAATGTGACTTCCTCATTGCGTTCTGCATTAGACAATGTAGCTCCCTTGAAAAAGAAGGTGATTATTCACAGGAAGCTGGCTCCTTGGTTTAATTCAGAGCTGCGTTCCTTGAAGCACAATGTTAGGAAATTGGAGAGAAAATGGCGCTCTACACACCAAGAGGAATCCTACTTAATCTGGAGGGACAGACTATTGTTGTATAACAAGACCCTCCGCAGAGTTAGAGCAGCATATTTTTCATCATTAATTGAAGAGAATAAAAATAATCCTAGATTTCTCTTTAGTACAGTTGCCAAACTTACCCAGAGCCACAGCTCTGTTGATCCATCCATTCCCTTAGCTCTCAGTAGTAATGATTTTATGGGATTCTTCATAAATAAAATTGATGCCATTAAAAATAAAATAATTGGCATCCTCCCAAACATGATTACCTCGTCCTCAGTAAGTGAGGCAGCATTGGAGGAATCTTTAGAATCTGCGCAGTGTTTGAACTGTTTAGAAGCAGTAGAACTTTCTGAGCTATCTAAAATTTTAGCTTCATCTAAACCTTCTACCTGTATGTTAGACCCAATCCCAACCAAGTTGTTTAAGGACATATTCCCTTTGATCAGTGGCACTATTTTAGACATGATTAATCTATCCTTAGTAAATGGATATGTACCACAAGTTTTGAAAGTAGCTGTTATTAAACCTTTACTTAAGAAACCATCTCTTGATCAAGATGAGTTAGTAAATTACAGACCTATATCTAATCTTCTTTTCTTATCTAAAATTCTTGAGAAAGTAGTTGCTAATCAACTTTGTGAACATTTACAAAGTAATGACTTACTTGAGGAGTTTCAGTCAGGCTTCAGAGCTCATCATAGCACTGAAACAGCTCTGGTGAAGGTCACTAATGATATTCTCATGGCATCAGATAATGGACTTGTGTCTATACTTGTCCTGTTAGATCTCAGTGCTGCGTTTGATACAGTTGATCACAATATTCTCCTACAAAGACTTGAACATACTGTAGGGATTAAGGGGAAAGCATTAGGCTGGTTTAAATCTTATCTGTCAGACAGATTCCAATTTGTTCATGTTAATAATAAATCTTCCTCAAACTCTAGGGTCACCTGTGGAGTACCACAGGGTTCAGTCCTTGGACCAATTCTCTTTACTATATATATGCTTCCGATAGGCAAAATTATCAGACAGCATGGGATTAATTTCCACTGTTATGCTGATGATACTCAGCTATATTTATCCATAAATCCTGATGAATCCAATCAATTACTTCGACTGCAGTCATGTCTTGATGACATCAAAAGCTGGATGACTTTAAATTTCCTGCATCTAAATTCTGACAAGAGCGAAGTTTTAATCTTTGGGCCAGAGTCCTCAAAAAATAAACTTCTTAACCAATCACTTAATCTGGGTGGCATTAACCTGGCCTCTGGTAATAAAGTAAAAAATCTTGGTGTTATTTTTGACCAAGACATGTCATTTAAATCCCATATTAAACAGGTTTCCAGAGTTTCCTTTTTTCACCTCCGGAATATCGCCAAAATTAGAAACATTCTGTCCAGGAGTGATGCTGAAAAACTGGTCCATGCATTTGTTACTTCAAGGCTGGACTATTGTAATTCTTTACTATCAGGAATTCCACAAAATGCAGTTCAAAGCCTTCAGCTGATCCAAAATGCTGCAGCAAGAGTTCTGATGAAAATCAACAAGAGGGATCATATTTCTCCAATTTTAGCTTCCCTTCATTGGCTTCCTGTTAAATCAAGAATAGAATTTAAAATTCTTCTTCTAACGTATAAAGCCCTTCATAATCAAGCTCCATCATATATCAGAGCTCTGATTACCCCGTATGTTCCTAACAGAGCACTTCGCTCTCAGACTGCAGGTCTGCTGGTGGTTCCTAGAGTCTCTAAAAGTAGAATGGGAGGCAGATCCTTTAGCTATCAGGCTCCTCTCCTGTGGAACCAACTCCCAGTTTTGGTCCGTGAGGCAGACACCCTGTCTACTTTTAAGACTAGGCTTAAAACTTTTCTTTTTGACAAAAATTATAACTAGTGACTCATGTTACTCTCAGCTACCTTTATAGTTTTACTGCTATAGGCTTAGGTTACTGGAGTATATCAGGATCTAATTTTCTCACCATATTGAGTTCTACTGTTCTTCAATTATGCATTATGTGTTGTCATTTCTGCTTTAACTCTCTGTTCTCTCTCTTTTCTCTTCATAGTAGGTACACCTGGTCTGGCGTTCTGTTAACTGTGACATCATCCAGAGAAGACGGCTCACCCGCTACTACCATCTAATGTAGAACAGATTACTAGATCAATGTGTGCTTCTGTGCTTTTTTGTTTCTCTTGTTGTGTCTCTGTTCTGTCTTCTGTAACCCCAGTCGGTCGAGGCAGATGACCGTTCATACTGAGCCCGGTTCTGCCGGAGGTTTTTTTTCCCGTTAATGGGTGGTTTTTCTTCCCACTGTCGCTTCATGCTTGCTCAGTATGAGGGATTGCAGCAAAGCCATGTACAATGCAGATGACTCTTCCTGTGGCTCTACGGTTCCCCAGGAGTGAATGCTGCTTGTCGGGACTTTGATGCAATCAACTGGTTTCCTTATATAGGACATTTTTGACCAATCTGTATAATCTGACCCAATCTGTATAATATGATTGAACTTGACTTCGTAAAGTGCCTTGAGATGACATGTTTCATGATTTGGCGCTATATAAATAAAATTGAATTGAATTGAATTGAATTGAAATGTATCTTTGGTTGTTTCAAGATGGAAATGTAAATAAATGTTCTTGGGTAGAGGTTGTTTTGCCTTATGGGAACAGTTTTAGGATATTTCATGCACTTCCATTTATTAAGTCAGGAACTCACAGGAAGACATGTTCTGAGAATCAATTTTGAAATACGTTAATCCTAAAAGTTGGTCATGATGTGCAGCTAGTTTCTTTATCAATCTTACACAACTCTTCACTTCAGACAGCTTACAGTTGTGTTGGTGACAAATTTCAAATAAACTAGCTTAATATTGGCCAGTATGAGGCTTGGACCCATGACCTTGGTGTTATTAGCTCCACACTCTGATCAGCTGAACTAAATGAGGGAAAAAAAATAGAATACACAAAAAAGAAAGATAAAGAGGAGAAAGAAAAATAGACAGAAAACCTGATATTCCAGCTAGACACTGTGTTGCGGTTAAATTTTTATTCATAAAGGTGGAATGTGAGACTTGGTGCTGAATATGAATAACTCTGCTGGAGACTGCTGAGGACCCTGACTGTGGAGAACAGGTTGTTCCCAGCAGCAGATGACAGGCAGGTTGGCAGAGGATAGATTCAGTTCCAGGGACAGGAGTGGGTCATGCACGGATTAGGCAGAGACAGGCAGAGAGATCCAGAGGGCTTGGCGAGGTTTGTGGTCAAGAAGACAGTCCAGGTCATTGTCCAGAAAGCAAAAGGCAGGGTAGATGTCTGAGGAGCTTTGCAAGGTAGGAAGATCCATAAAATGTGGTCTAGCTCAAAAAACATGAGATTTTGCCGCAAAAACCCCTGGACATCTATTAACTCAAGGCTTTGAAAAATCTGCCACTGGCTGCCTGCTGAAGTCCGGTGTACATAGCCAGATACACAGAAGAAATATCTGACCTTGACTGAGCTGCCATGAGAGGCGGCTCATAGGCGCATCAGAGAGTTTTGGATGTAGCAGTGCAAGATGAGTGTGGCAGCAAGTAGCTAGACAGGCCAGAACATGAAACTTGAAATGATTTCAAAGGAACTCAAGATACTCTTCCAAGACATCAGGAAAGAAACCAGGGAAACATTGAAAGGACGACAGGTCTAATTTTTCTCAGCTAAGATCAATGTTCATGATTGAACAATAAGAAATATGCAGGGCAAAAAATGGCCACCAAGGGAGGGTACCAAGGACAAAAACAATCTGTGGGCTGACTTAAGGTGGTGTTAGTGTGATGGTCTGGGCTGTTTTAAAACTTCAGAACTTGCCGCAGATGAACAATGATTTTAGCTCTAAACCCAAAAATCCTGACGCTGAATGTCTGGCCATCAGTTTGTGACCTTAAACTCAAGCTGATTTGGGCTCCGCAGCAGTTCAGTCATGAAAAGCATACCAGGTTCTCTTTGGTTAAAATAACTTACCTCAGACCGCGGACTAGCTGTTGATGTTCTAAAACCCTCGAGTGTAGCAGACTTAAAACATTTCAAGAAAAAAACCTAAGGTCAGTCGCTTCTCCTGAAATGACACAAGCAGTTATTAGGTGAGTTGGAATTCCTTTTTTAATGTAGAACCAAATTGGCTTGGATACCTAATTTAACTTTACATCTCCATTCTATCAAAACCATCCTTTCGCGTTTACTCGAGTTATTTCCATATTAAAAGCTGTTTGATGAAACAATCCGAAAAAATCAGTGGGATGAACAAAACAAAACAAAACAAAAAGAGAGGAAATCTGTTTCTTTTGGATCATGAATTGGTATTTTGTGTTCTAAAACGACAGACATTTTTGACTAAATACTGTAGGGTTAAGGGTCATTTCCTTTTGCATAAGGATATTTTTAGTGGTGCAATTCCTCGCCAACACACAACATTCTTCCTGACAGCTCCATCCAGCTGATTCCACTCAACCACGTCAGTAAGGCAAAGTTTCCGTTGCTTTCTGTTCTCCAACCAGCTTCCTTCCTCCGACAAGTAGTGGAGCAGGCTACAATTAATTATGAGGAAATATTATCCTTTTGCTAGAGATTTGCACCAATGCCAGTATCCAAAGCAAACAGATGCTTTGTGTGCCTTGCGCAACAGTAATGCCAAATCCAGGCCCACAGATCCCATTAGAGCAGATCAGAGAGAGGGAAGAGGAGGTGTTTGCTATCATGCATGGTAGAACATCATAATTCCCATTTCATCTTCGTTTTTAGAAGACTAAACTAACAAAAAAGTAGCGTGTGAAAAGTATTCCATTGCATTTGCTGTAGCACTTTGCAATGTTCATAATCCCCAGGAAAAAAAAAGAAAAAGTTTTTAGAACAAACTTCAGCTCGGTCTAACCATGAGAGTGCATGAGAAATACTTCCCTGTGCTGCGTGATAGCAGATGGTTGAGTGGGAGGGTTACAAGTCTCAAAACATGCATAACACAACATATCAACGAAGCAAAAACCCAGCCTGGGAGGGAAATGGAAATTGCTTTCATTACCCTCAAGACACAGAGCAGACAGAAGCCTCTCTGAGGTCAGCGATCACAAAGATGAGAGGGGAACATATCAGAGCACTGACAAATAAACAACAAAGGAAAAAAAGAGTAATAATATCTAAACAGTTTGGTTTTCTACTATTCTACTATTACTATTCTACTATTGACTCTTGTTTAGTGACATATATCATATTTGAAGAAACAAGGCATGTAACAGTTTGTTCATTTAACAAGAATAGGCCTGAGTACTGTGCTTAGTGTCTGATGGGACCCTGATTGGTAGCACCAATGAGTATGGACCCTGCAACAGAGGTCAGTTGGTATCTGTTTCAAGAATGCAATGTTTGACACATCTTGGTAGAGTCTGCAACATAGGATGACTTCAAGCTGTTGCTTCGCAAAACCTAACTACAGAATTATTTTTAGTGAGTTCATTTAAAGGGATTTTTGACTCTGCTGCCAATAGATTCAAAGGCAACACCAACTACAAGCTGTAAATCACAAGTGTACAGAATTTTTTATTTTTATTTTTGATAGATGTCTCTGAAAGGTGAACTAAAACTTAGAAATGATTCATTAACTTCCCTTTTGCTAATTGTACCACAATCAAACCTGCCCCGAGGGTCTGTTGGTGCTGCTGTTTACACCACAGCTGTTAGTATGGAATGCAGATTTACTTGGCTATTGTTGCAAGTTGTTTTTCACATACTGTAAACTTTCAATAATGATCTGTAAACTCATGATTTCTACTTGAACCTAATTCCTCCGATCTTACCTGAGCTCTTGGTAATTAAACTGCAGCTCTTAATTTGGAGAAATAGGAAATATTTTAAAGAAAATATTACTGATAGCTAAAAAAAAGCCTTCTGCCCAGTTGCTTGTGTTTGATTTGTTGTCGAGAGTGTTGCTTATTCTCTGTCAAGATACGGCGCCAAAGCCAGCACCTACTGTCACAACGCTGAATCATGTGCATGAAAGTTGTGCAATTATACACTGTTTAAAGTTATTTAGTGTTTGATAAACAACTCTATGTCTTTTAGGTATTGTCTGGTGAATATCAGGCCGGGAGCTGATATTAGGACAATAGTTGAAAGTGCTTTACATTATTGAAATATAGGAAAATAAAAACAGAATAAAAACAAGTAAAAACAGTTGGAATAACAGCCTTCTTGGAATAAAAGAAGGCTTAAAAGGAAGAGGGGTTTTAGTTTTTGATATCATGATGAGTGCAAGAACATGTTTAAATCAATAAAACAAATGGTTTAACCAGGAGGACAGGGGTCCGTTCTTCGTACGTCGCTAACTCAGTTAGCAGGATTTCATTGTTGACGATTTGGCATGATCTTGGTTCTTCGAAAGACTTCCTGCACTTGTTGTCATAGCAACATGTGCGCCAGCTTAAACCTGCTCCAGAGCAGGCTTATTTCATGTAAATAAGATTAGATCACTGCTGTATAAGCGGAGGAGATAGGCAAGTATGTCGTATCCATGTCCATTTTTACGACTGCAACCTGTTGCGGAAGGTGCAAGAATAATTTGCAGAGTTTTTCGCGTATTGCGCAATAGACAGGATCCTTTAGCGCAGCGCGACAGTGTAACTGTAGAGAGATTTTTCTTGGTGGCTGTTATAAACAGACAAACATCATTTAACAGTGGCTTTTAAAGAGGAAAAAGTGATGTTGGAGCCATAAATAGAAAATATTTAAGTTATTTGTATGATAGTTTGCTTTTTATTTTTATCATATTCAGTAAGAAGATTTGTTCGGGCCATTTTATTGTTAAGTTTAGTTTTACTTTGAAAGGCTTGCTTCCTGTCGAGCCGTATATTGTATTAGAAAAAATTATGGATGGATTATCTAGGCACGGAGCAATACAGTTTTACCGTGTAAACTGTGGATGACTTGGAAAAGGAAAATTTTCATTTTTTATGGATAAAGATTTTTTTTTGTTAAAATTCCCAGTTTGCACATGTCCTTTACTTCCAGTCTCTAAGGAATGACACTGAAATTTGGATCTCTTGACATAACAAGTGCCTTTTTAAAATAAAGTATAATAATTAAAGGCTACCATTTTGTAGAATATTCTTGTACTTGACTTTTACTTGTCCCCATGTTCTAGTGGGTCCCGTGGAGGCTCTGACATAAAAGAAAAAGTAAATATGAAATAATTAAAATGCAAAAATACATACTGTAGAAAGTGATAGAAACATCTACCATGGACAGTATTTATGCATTAATTTGTCTGCTATTTTTTGCCAGCCCTCTTTCCTGGCTTTAACAGATTTTGACATGTTCCCTGTCGTTTTAATTAATGACTCAAATTCGGCATAACCTTCCAAGCTCTTGTTCTGCTTGGGAGAAAAACTGTGGGCGTTCTCTGGCCATGCTGAACAGCCAATAGCAGCGCTGCTGATCAATGTTTCTACTATCGATACATTTCCCCTTTTAAACAAACGCATGAACGCGCAGTTGTCTCAGATAACTCAATCCAGCCATACTAATCATAACAACAGGTGTGTTGGAAGAACCCAATTAGCCGGATCATGATTAGCCGGATGAAATCATCTTGGATGTCTCATTTGATCTCGGATGTTTTAAGCAACGTACGAAGAACTGACCCCAGTTCTAAGTTTTGGAATGTTTATGCCAGAGTCCAGACCTATATCTGACACAAAACCTACATGGTCACCTCAAGAGGCTGTTGGATAAGAGATCTCCCCACATTATGATAGATCTGGAGAACTTTTGCGTTTACATTCTTTACATATTTCCCTAAAACACATTTGTTTCTCAGTTGAATTATACAGGATAACTGTCAACAATAGCAAACTCTTAAAAACAATTTATCTTGGCTTCATTTTTTAACAAATAAAAAAAAGCTGGCAGTTTAATAAAATTATGTAGACTTTTTTTTATAGCCAACGTACGCACTTTTTAGTCAAACTTTAAAAAGGGTCACCAAAAACATATGTATATTCAGTGCAACGCTGCCATCAACTTTTCCATCAACAGCCACTTTATACAAATGGCTCTGGAGAAGGCAAAAACAACTATTCCCTGCCAAACCGGCAGGGAGTTGATATGTCAAGGCCTGTGATTTTTTTGCCTCCCCTCACCTCACACGACGCTCGCTGGACACTTTGGAAATTCCTTTGCAATTGCAACAAACTTTAGAATGGTTCCAAATATTTCACTATGTCTGGCCTACTCTTAGAACCAAACCTAAGCTGTGAGATGCTGTGAGATGATTTTTCACATCTCATTGTGTTGGCCTCCTGTTTGTACCTACTTTTCCATGGGAGTCGTACCTGATTCCTGTATTTACACCAGATTTCTTTGTTTACACTGCAAACAGACTATGTACGTAGCAGGTAACTTTGCAGAGGTGGTCATAAGCAAGTGCATAACCAAATTAGGAGCTATATCTGGGCATCACTGACAGCTAAAGCAACATGTAAATTGACAGTAATAAGGTGAATATAAACTGAATTTGAGACGAGATGAGAAACCTTTTGTTTATGGCTTGTTTGTTAGCAAATCAATGTTGACAGTCTCTATTTTATCCTAAATTTGATTACTCCACAATTTGATTTAATTGCTTTCTAGATTAATATTTTTTCCTTTTGTACATTTATTCATACACAATTTTCTGACTTTTACTCTTATGCCTGTTCTAATGTTTGGCTTCAGTTTCCTTTAGACATTTTCTACATTATTTACTACTATGGGTCCAGTTACAGAAATGCAGAAAGCAAGCTGACAAACAAAACTGTTGTTTGTTAATTGTGAATTGTTAAACAATCTAACTATTGTTGCTGAAGAGCACACTGACCAATTTTCCTTACTCTAATACATTCTCATACATCTCCCCAGTTTTGCATTATTTTCTTATTCTTTAACGCAGAAAACACTCCTGGATCAGTACATCTGTGTTTGTTTGTTCGTTGTTTTCCTGTGTCATGTCATGGCAGATGGTCGTTCACACTGAGCCTGGTTGTGGTTCTGCTGGAGGTTTCTTCCTGATAAAGGGGATATTTTCTCTCCACTGTCACTGCATCTATGCTCGGTATGAGGGATTGCTGCAAAGTCAATAACACAATGCCAGTGACTGTCCGCTGTGGCAACATGCTCATCTTGTAAAGTAATCAGCTGGGTTTGCTTAAATAATAAATGAATAAAGAAAACTTTTCACCAGTTACAATAATAAACTCAACTTAACTGCATTGTTTTACAATGAAGGTTGAACTGGAATTTCTATAACTGTGGGTGATTTAGCTATGATCCTTTGGTTCTTCAATCCCAGCTGTGGGCATGACGTGAATGAAAAAAGTGATCCGTTCACGGTTGTGTCTTTATTGTGACATTGTGATTTTAAAGGAGCAACAGAGTATGTCTTGGTGATGCATTAAACATGCCTACCTGCTTCATTTACTCAACTGTAAAATACTGGTCACTGCAAGACTTTTCATGGCATAGAATAAAACCACTTTGACCCATAAGAACAAGGAGATGAAAAATGTTTAGTGTCTTGAAACTGAGTTTTTAAAACTTTCGTATACATGGATTCATGGCTCAATACCGGAAATAATTGGTACACAGATGTCATAAAGATTCTGCTTGCCCAAGACAAAGAAAGAGACCAAAGAGAAGATCACTGTGTTGTAAGTCAGACAATAAAGTAGTAGCGATATTAGAGTTACATTTGGATTTAGGACTAATGGTAATTCTTTGTGCCATATTTAGCTCTTAATTATGTTCTGCAATATCACAGATAGCTGTTTTGTACCCATGTGGTTATTCCTGAACCAGTCCTGTTACTGTTGTGCAGAGGCTTACTGGCATTATTTCTGGCTTCGAGGGGAAGTCAGAAGAACATCCAAATTTGACTTTGATTTGATTTGGAGTATGCATAAGTAACATCATCAACGTCATTGACATCTTGGGCCTGCCTGGATTACTCCCCAGAGGCAGCAAACAGGTACAGTCTTTGACACAAGATTTGCATCGGCAGCTCCCTTGCATAATCGTAAAGTTCCCTTCTGGCTTTCTAGAGCCCTAGTTCCATTGGCACGTAACGTCCACGCACTTGCACGGCTACATCCACTTTCGAGTGTTCCTTTTTACAATAATTGGCCGTGGGGTGAAGAGAAATTAGGTCAAGCCTTACCCTCCCTCTGCTGACAGAGCAGCCTGATGCCTGGTAGTAAGCACGCAATCAAATCGGAAAAAAATATACGTTTAAAAAATCTTTTAAACTTTTAATGTGTTTTCGTCCCTCCCGTCATGGCTGAGGTAAAAGGTCTAATATAAAGCTTTAAATGTTAACTGTGTCTGTCTGAAATCCCCAGGTTGAGGCAGCGGCTTCCTTTGGCTGCTCTGACCGCTCCAAGTATCTCGATCCCAGTAATGCTCTCACACCTTCATCACTGGTTGCAGCAAGGAAGCCCTCGCCTAATCAAGCCGACAATATTAATTTCACTGCATTTAAAATCTTTTTTATTAACGTGTTCTCCTGAGATCCCATAATGGCTGAGGTAAAAGATCTAAAATAAAGCTTTAATTGATAACTAGATGTGTCTGAAATCCACCAGGCAAGTGTTGCTTCGCAAGCATTGATCACTCCATGGCAAGCTCGAGCTGGCCGAGGTCCGAGCTCGCACCGCTGAGAGAGCCGGGAGAGTAAGCAAAAGATCTTATATAAAGGTAAGGTAAATATTAATATTACTGAAAACAGCAATAAGAAGGACTGGTATATCTCTGGCACCACCAGAGACCTCTATCTCGGTCAACCTCTGCCACTATTACTGGTGCCCACAGTCTGTGAGTCCCATTAAATCCAGCCGATAAAAATTGGTTCACTGTGGTTAAAATATTTTTATTAACGCAATAAGTGAAACAAAAGATCTCATATAAAGGTGTAAATGTTAACTCATTGACGACAGCCTGAGAAAGGAGTGATTTGCCCCAGGAACTGGCAGCAACACTCTCTAATACACAGGTTTAAAGCAGACAGAGATCAGACAGGCTTTGCATATTTCGTTATTAGATGTGTGATCCAGATATTTATCCAGGTGGATTAATGCTTAAAACTATTCAAGACAATCTTGCATGTACAGATATAGAAACATTACTTATATTTATTTTCTTTTATAATGATGTAGGCTACTTTGATCATTTGCCATTTCTCGCAGATTTCTTTAAAGTGTCAACTTGGGGTGGATGTGGAGGACGGGGAAAGTTAGGAAGGGACAGGTGGAAAAGCGATACTCAGGAGGCGTATCCCATTTCCAGGACTTTTCCAGGCCTGTTGAATCACTAAAGCGGGCGAAAATAATCTGTGCGGGGAGGAGACGAGTAAGGCGTGTGAAAAAGGGCTAGCAAAACTAGCATATCAAGTTTGACCTGGATCTTAAGGCCAACTTCCAACAGTTGGTAGACTCAGTTTTATATTAAATGAATGCTTAATGATCTCTGAGAGCAATCAAAACTTACTGTACATGTGATGAAATGTACACATCATTGTGTGCCAACTCAGTTAACAGTGTAATATTTGCAGTGCAGTCATATGATCTCTCAACATGTGCAGTTGAATTTCTTGCGATATGTTATGCCTTTTTTAAAACCATATTATTGAGGTGCACTCAAAATCCTTAAATTTTCTCAAAAAATTCCGGTACGCCTTATAATCCTGTGAGCCTTATATATGATTACAGGTGTGCTTACTGACAATGCGCTGAAAAATATGTTAAATGTGTAAGTACGACTTTGGTAAATCGCTCAATGGATATTCGGAACATTATGGTACACTGTCTGTGTCACTACCTGATCGGACCACTGAGTAGTCTACAAGACTGCCTGACTGTAATGTCAAAACTAAAAGTGCATTCATGTAAAGGCCCCCCACATACCCGGGTGTACTTCACTCAAGGTAGACTCTGCAGAACAACTTTTACGACCACATATGCGGTGTCACACAATAAACTTCTCGGAGGCAAGAAGTCTTTACATGGAGCTGTTTTATATGTGACACCAAGCTTGATACACCGAGCTAATCCCAGCAAGAGGTCGCAGGGATGCGCAGCATCACAGTCCCACTCTGTTGTCACTCACAGGTGTGTGGTGGGAGCCTGCTGGAAAAGAAACAGCTCAAGGTGCTCAGCCAGCTAATCACACATTTTACCATCCATTCTGCCGCTTCGTCCCACTGGCAGACAGTGTGGGAATTGTAGGAAATTGCCACAAGAAATGTAGGCAACGTACGCTCGACTGTGAAGGGTAAAACGTTTGCGAAGAGTCAGCGTGGAGTCTGCGCCGCTCACAGTACGCCCAAGTATGCGAGAGCCTTTGGGTAGCCCGTGCCCGGAATACGCACTAGCAACAATAAACCTAGTAAGTTCATTCAGTATAAAAGTTACGTTTATTTTGGCCTTATGTTAGAAACAGGGTAGTGTAGTCCCACTACTCTGTCCTCCCGACAGAGACGTATCACTCTCTCTCAGGAGAGAGCTCTGTACATGAAGGGGCAGAGTGACATTACACACTTTGGAGGAGTATTTAGCGCACCTTATAATCCGGTGCGCTTTATATGTGGACAAAGATACACATTGACAAGTTAATTCACTGTGCACCTTATAATCTGGTGCGCCTTAGAGTCCGAAAAGTATGGTTGTTGAGTGTATGTTAGCAGTTGGGTTCCCTGTTATCAAGTCCTTTGGCCATGCGCTCTTTCTCCAATTTGCGGCTTTGTCGCTTTAAAACAGTAATAAGCAGTGGGCATAATTGTATTTTTCCATCATCTCTAACAGTAAGCTATACTTTGAGAAATAAAAACATTGGAATCTTAAACATCTCACCAAGAGAAAGTAATGGTCATTAGCAACATACTTCTCTCAAATGTCAACCATTTCTGCATTTAATTCAATGGTTTCTTTTTCTTACCTTTATTTACTCAGCAACGTTTTGGTGTGCGGGTGTGCCAACCCGGTGTCTCTCTGCTCATAATCTTTCACAGTATCAGAGTTGAGAGCTATTGAGTAAAACTCTTCTAGCGTTGACACCAGAGCAGCTCTGTTGATGCAGTTGTTGGTTGAATATTTCGCTCTAGGGTATCTCTGACAGTTACTGTTGAGAGAAAATTTAAATTATGCCTTTTCACCTCCTTTCTATGCATGCTTGGAGTGGGAGTGGGTTGAATTTTGTGGACACAAGTCTGTGTGTGTGTGTGTTTTGTTTCCATGCCACAGTAGGAATCTGAATAATCTATCTTTAAAAGATTGAAAGGGTTGACGACCAATGCCAGTGATTCATCTATAACATTGGCTGGTACTAAAGTTGCTGGCTTTAAGATCTTAAGCATTTTTTTTAGTGGGAGCAGTCTGATGTCTTCTCTCCAAAAGAAAATCACTGAGTAATGAAATATGCATAAAGTATCAACTTTACATCTGCAAGTTTAAACCACGCATACATTTAACACGTGTACATTTATATGCCGATGTGCAGATTGGTTGGCAATTTGGGGCTTGCTTAGCACCACATTGACATTACTTGGCAATTACACTTTTGGACTCTCTAGTTTCCTACTATGTGCCATGTCAATTTGTCTTTCATTACACTTCTGTTTTTATAGCTCTTCCATGTTGCTTTCAGTTTGTTCTTTGTGCAGGTAGCAACCGGAGTCTAAGACTCCGACTCGAGACACATTTCATTTGCAAAAACAAAAGACTTCGGACTCATCTTAGACTTGTTCCCTAAGCACTTGAGACTTGACTTGGACTCCTAGCCTGAGACTCAAGTCTTATTAACAATTTTTATAACATGTAAAGAGGAAT
The DNA here is from genome assembly GCF_011125445.2 of Fundulus heteroclitus. NCBI lineage: Eukaryota > Metazoa > Chordata > Actinopteri > Cyprinodontiformes > Fundulidae > Fundulus > Fundulus heteroclitus. Next base: position 28,297,435 of record NC_046384.1, read on the forward strand.
GAAGGTGGAAGGTGATGTGTGAACAACAAACTGCGGCTGCTGCACATGTTTTACTGTGACAAGATGAGCTTGATTATTAGGCAGTGATACTGGTGGATTCTGGACTGCTAAAGGGCTCATAATAATATGTTCATGTGAGCTTCATAATAATGACCACCTGAATGTTTGTCCAACTGAGCATGGCATGGATCATTGAATCATTGTATAGTATGGTTAATTGGTATGGAGCATGACTTTAGATAATTTCAAAATAATAAAAATATAACTCATCTCCAATGTTCCTCCAAGCTGGGTAGAACAATAGGACAATACTGACTGGACTTAATAAAAGAAAGCACGTCTATTTTTATTCGACACAATTTAGTAAGTTTTAGTTGAACTTTGTCTCATTTACAATTTTGTAATTTATACCTTAAATACCTTAATACATATACCAGATCTTAGGCTTGTTTGTGTTTTTTTATGTCCATGCACCTCTCAGCTTTCACCAGTGTTGTTTATTTAGTTTGTACATTATGTTTATTCCTTGTTGTACCTGGTTCCTGTTAGAATTCTATTTCCTCCCTGCCTGCCCTGTCATTGTTCTCTCTTTCCCTTAGCTTTACCTTCATTGCTCTCGCCTGTGTCCCCTAATCGTTTGATTGGCTCCACCTGGGGCTCGTTCTTCGTACGTTGCTTAAAACATCCGAGATCAAACGAGACATCCAAGATGATTTCATCCGGCTAATCATGATCCGGCTAATTGGGTTCTCCGAACACATCTGTTGTTTATGATTAGTATGGCTGGATTGAGTTATCTGAGACAACTGCGCGTTCATGCGTTTGTTTAAAAGGGGAAATGTATCGATAGTAGAAACATTGATCAGCAACGCTGCTATTGGCTGTTCAGCATGGCCAAAGAACGCCCACAGTTTTTCTCCCAAGCAGAACACGAGCTTTTAATGGAAGGTTATGCCGAATTTGAGTCATTAATTAAAACGACAGGGAACACCTCAAAGTCTGCTAAAGCCAGGAGAGAGGGCTGGCAAAAAGTAGACAAATTACATGTGTAGATACTGTCCATGGTAGATGTTTCTATCACTTTCTACTGTATGTATTTTTGCATTTTATTTTTTGCATATTTATTTTGTTCTTTTATGTCAGAGCCTCCACGGGAGCCACTAGAACATGGGGGAAAAAATTTAAGTACAAGAATATTCTACAAAATTCTAGCCTTTAAGTATTAAACTGTATTTTAAAAAGCAACTTCTTTCTCTTTTTTAAAAGCCACTGTTGAATGATGTGTTTGTCTGTTTATAACAGCCACCAATAAGAAGGCTGGGGGGAAAAAAAACGGGTTATTTTTTACTTTTGTTGCATGAGGCATGTTTCACCCTTTTTTTTCCCCACAAAATGACACAGGGTGCCATCCGTTCCCCATATAAACGGCTTCTTCAACAAAAAAATCGGATTTTGACCTGAAAAAACACAAATTAAGTAGAGAAATTAAACTCCACAACGTGAAAAAGAGAAACATTGCACTAGAGAACAAGTTGCTTCAAAAGGACCTTCAGAGTAAGTTCTAATACACCATTTGACAGTAGTATTGCTGACTTTACATAACTATCTCTTATTGCAGACAAAAGATGACTTGCTGGCTTTTCTTTATAAATAATTGTTTAAATAAAATGACAGGAAATAAGCATTATTTGTTTCGTCTTTTATTAAACATTAAAAAATGGTGTTCCACAATTCTGAACCCGTCCTCTGCCACCAGTGCACTGGCTGGACAGACTTCCCTATCTCCTCCGCTTATACAGCTGCGATCTAATCCTGTTTACATGAAATGAACATGCTCGCGAGCAGGCTTAAATTTGCGCACATGCTGCTATGACAACAAGTCCAAGATGAGTTTCGAAGAACCAAACGATCCAAGATCATGCCAAATCGTCAACAATCAAATCCAGCTAACTGAGTTAGCGACGTACAAAGAACGGACCCCTGGGGTCCGTTCTTCGTACGTTGCTTAAAACATCCAAGATCAAATGAGACATCCAAGATGATTTCATCCGGCTAATCATGATCCGGCTAATTGGGTTCTTCCAACACACCTGTTGTTTATGATTAGTATGGCTGGATTGAGTTATCTGAGACAACTGCGCGTTCATGCGTTTGTTTAAAAGGGGAAATGTATCGATAGTAGAAACAATGATCAGCAGCGCTGCTATTGGCTGTTCAGCATGGCCAAAGAACGCCCACAGTTTTTTTCCCAGCAGAACAAGAGCTTTTAAAAGAAGGTTATGCCGAATTTGAGTCAATTAAACGACAGGGAACACCTCAAAGTCTGCTAAAGCCAGGAGAGAGGGCTGGCAAACAGCAGCAGACAAATTAATGCGTAAATACTGTCCATGATAGATGTTTCTATCACTTTCTACAGTATATATTTTTGCATTTTAATAATTTCATAAGTACTTTGTTCTTTTATGTCAGAGCCTCCATGGGAGCCACTAGAACATGGGGAAAAAGTAAAGTACAAGGATATTCTACAAAATGATAGCCTTTAATTATTATACTGTATTTTAAAAAGCAACTTCTTCCTATTTTTTAAAAGCCACTGTTAAATTATGTGTTTGTCTGTTTTTAACAGCCACCAATAAGAAGGCTGAAAAAAAATCGGGTTCTTTTTACTTTTACATGTTTAACCCTTTTTCTTTTTTTTTCACAAAATGACTCAAGGTGCCATCTGTTCCCTGTATTAACGGCATCTTCAACAAAAGAAAAAGTATTTTGACCTGGAAATAAAAATACAAATTAAGAGGAGAAATTGAACTCCACAACGTGAAAAAGAGAAAAACTGCACTAGAGATCGAGTTGCTTCAAAAGGACCTTCAGAGTAAATTCTAATACACCATTTTACACACAGTAGTATTGCTGACTTTACATAACTATCTCACTGCAGGCAAAAGATGACTTGCTGGCTTTTCTTTATAAATAATTGTTTAAATAAAACGACAGGAACAAAGCATTTTTTGTTTCGTCTTTTATTCAACATAAAAAAAAATGGTGTTCCACAATTCTGTCCCTTCCTCTGCCACTAGGTGGTCCAAGTGCGCTGGCTAGACACAGACTTCCCATCTCCTCCGCTACGATCTAATCCTGTTTACATGAAATAAGCCTGCTCGGGAGCAGGCTCAACTTTGCGCACATGTTGCTATGACAACAAGTCCGGGATGAGTTTCGAAGAACCAAACGATCCAAGATCATGCCAAATCGTCAACAATGAAATCCTGCTAACTGAGTTAGTGACGTACGAAGAACGGACCCCCGGTCTTCATCCTTTCTTTTTCCCTCTTCTCCCAGTATTTAAGCAGTTTGGATTAATGTTCATGTCGTTGGTTTCTCCTGTTTTCTACATCCAGTACTTTTTATGCTATCCTACTTTTCATACTTGGCCACAGAAGACATTTCTGAATAAACTTTTAATGTTTATTTTAGAAATTGACAAAAAGGTCTGAGAACTCCAGAATCTGGAATCTTTACAATGACGATATTTAGAAACACAGGATTTAAAATCATTGAACACAAGATGGCATTAACTGTTTGATGCACTACTTTTAAATCTGAATAAAACTTTATTAAAAAAAACCTTTTCTATATTGTGAAAGTGTTCATGTTTGTACCTGCAGTATTTCAGGCCTATGTTGTTTTAGTTGCTAAAAAAAACTGTGACAGCTTGAAGTAACTTTTTTGGGAGGGCACTAAAGGTCAGATATTATCACGCATTGATAAACACTACATGAAATGATAATTCTGTAAATAATTGACCATATGTTCTTTCGCTGTGCCATTTTCTCCTGTCTTCTTGTTGTCTGAATTTTCTGTTTACATTTGTATGTTTGAGTGACATTGGCACCTGTGCCTCTAAACTGCCAGGAATGTGACTTTGATTAACATGTATGATGTATTAATCTCACTGCATGAAGCATGACATAAAATGTGTTGATTGGTCATGGGCAAAGAAAACAGTTCCTTGAGGAGAATATTTTCCTAAGAAGTTACTTAAAGAATTCATCCTGGTCTCTAAATAACCAATCAGAGCCCAAAAGTGTGAGAATGTAAATACACACATCTGTCAGGCACCTCTTTGCATTGAAACATTAAAACTAGGAGACAGCCACAAAACACAACCCCAAATATACCCAAAATGGAATGGAATGCTGAGAAATTTAAATTCAAACACATTTTATGCCAGAACAAATGTTATAATTACTTTCCGTCCGTCCGTCTTCTTCTGAGCTCCTCACCCTATCTCTAAGGGAGAGCCCAGACACACTACGGAGAAAACCCATTTCAGCCGCTTGTATCCGGGATCTCGTTCTTCTTCTTTCGGTCACGACCCAAAGTTCGTGACCATAGATGAGGGTAGGAACGTAGGTCGACCGGTAAATCGAGAGCTTCGCCTTTTGGCTCAGCTCTCTCTTCACCACAACGGATCGGTACAGCGCCCGCGGCACCTCAAAAATCCGTCTGTCGATCTCCCGCTCCATCTTCCCCTCATTAATGAACAAGACCCCAAGATACTTGAACTCCTCCACTAGGGGCAGCACATCCTCCCCAACCCGGAGAAGGCACTCTACCCTTTTCCGGTTCAAGACCATGGTCTCGGATTTGGAGGCTGCGAACCACTCCTGTGAGTTATAATTACTTTTTATTTTGTAATTTATGCTAATTCTTTCTACACATCTTTCTTGCAGTTTTTAAGGGGGCGGTACCCTAACAACCCCTATTGACAAGTCCGTCACTGGTTAAAATTTAATTTTACATAAAAAAAATCATCAATTCTAACTATAAATTTCAATGTAAACCAAACAAATTTTAAATGAGAAGAATTTTTTTGTAACAAAGCCTGCAGATAGTATACAGTGCCCGTTTTGATGTGCCTATTTCTCTAAAAGGAAGGGTTTTAAAGACTGTTATTGTTTGAAAAATAAAAGAAATCATTAAAATCTCAATAAATGATTTTGAAAAAGTGATTTTATATGGGCAGAAATATGATGTTTGAGGAGATTTGGAGGTGGGTTGAGACAGACAGTGTCTGCAGTTTTCTGGCAGCATCGCTTCCCAGTGATTGCAGCAAGCAATGTTTGTTCCACCCACCGATGAGATCGTCTCAATTTTTATTACCGTTGGCAAAATTTGCAGACTAAATAATGATTGTGTAATGGAATCTGGGCTCCCTTAAACGTTGAGACTGAATGGTGGCGGTCAAATTAAATTGTGATGGTGAATTATACCTGCCTTTTTCAAGAAGAAAGGGCAAATCTCATTTCAAAGAGAAGGAATTATTCAATTTGGAAATACAATACAGAGACTGTGTTGCACTGATGCTAAATTGTGACTACTTGTGCTTGTCTGGTGCACTCACTACCCTTGATTTTTCAATTTTTGCCACACTTACATGTGTCATATCATTACTTTTCAACACTTTTTGAAAACAGACCAACTAACCACAGTAAACACAAAATATAAAATATAAATTGAAAATCATAAATTTTCAATTTATGATTTAATTTATTGGGAAATTACAAAAAACTATCCGTGACAAACAGTAATTATCCTTAATAATTAGCTGTGCCATTCCTGGTAGAACAGACTTCTATCAGATGTCTAAGATTAATATGGGGGAACCTTGGCCTACTGTTTTTGCAGAATCATTTCTAATCAATCACATTGGAAGGTTTTCAAACATGAATGTCTTGTATAAGGTCACCCTACAGTATCTCTGACTTTGACCAGGTCAATCCAAAAAATGCATTTGTTTTTGTGTTTTGAGCTATTCACAAATGTGCTGATGATGTGCATCAAGTCATTGTCCTGACGTATAATCCAACCCAAGCAGGCTTGTGCTTAAGAACACGAGTTTATAAACAGATATTGATAATTATAATTTTTTGTTAGGGAGCAGAATTTATGGTTCAATTAATTATGGCAACTGAAGCAGCAAAGCAGCCCCTGACCATCACACTACCACTACGCGTAACTGTAGGTTTGATATTCTTTTTCCGAAATGCTGTTAGTTTCACAAGTCTGTTTTCCCTGTCTTCGTATTGCTCACTCCTTCATTATAAATTGCATACATAGGGATTTGGATAGTTTTCCTTTCCTCACTCTAAACGGGAGAATTGTTATTAATACTGAATAGTAAAGATGTTCAAATCTAATGTATAAACAACTAAATATAAAAAAATATTTCCAGCCAGAAGAATAATATTAATGACATGTTAATGTTGTACTAAAAATGATCCAAAGTTATTCAATAAAGCATTCAGTTTGAGAGACAATCATATGGACATAATGTTGGAGCTACAGCTGACATGAACAGATTGTTATGAGCCATCTAACAGCTCAAAATCAACCAATATCACTAGCTAATAATCAAACTCATCTTTTCACTAAGTGTCCAAGTCAAGTCTAAATTATTTTGGGTACAAATCTAAGTTTACTCTGAAATCTTTTATTGTTGTAACTTAAGTGCGACATGGGTTTGAGACTCTGACTCTGTCATAGTCTTAATTCCTGCCTTAGCATTAGTCTTTGTTTTGGGGTTCTTTTAGGTTTGCTCCTTGTGGTTTTATGTTCTGGATTGGTTTAGTTTAGTTTCTGTTTCCCCTCCACTTATCCTGTCAGCCTGTTTCCTCCGTCAGTCACGTCACTTCCCCTGATTACTGCCACCTGTCCTAGATAATTAGATTTACTTGTTTCACCTGTCTACCAGTCTATTTAAGCTTACCTCCCCTGTCACTTCTTCGCCAGAATGGCTCTATCCTCACGGTGTGAACTTCCAGCTATTTTCTTGTCATGCCTGCCTGTCTGTGCTTCTGACCTGTGTTCTGCTTCCCGGTACTGAGCCTGCCCGACCCCTGTCTGGATCCTGTTTGCCTGCCTGGGAGTAAGACCTGATTTGTTGCTGGACTTCTGCTTGGTTCTGTCCTGGATTGTCTGCCCCTGTACCCGACCCTTGCCTGCCTGTAAGTTGCCATGCCTGCTAACCCTTGTCTGTGTTCTGAGTTGCCAGTTACTTGGATCTGGTGTGGACCGAAGTCTCCGTGTTCCCGGTCTGGACTGTTACTCGAGCTCTGTTCCCCTTCTGGATTATTTCCCCAGCTCAGTGTCTGCTCCCTGCAGCCCGCCCTGCCTGTCTCCCTTTTGGACTCTCTCAGGAACTGTTTTGTTTGTTAATTCATTTAATAAACTGCCTTAACATTCCCATTGTGTCTGGCTGAATATCAGGTTCATTCCAATTCATTACAGTACGTTCTGGCCCCAATATGAACCTGTCGCCGACACGTTATCTCCGTTCTGAAAGAGCAAGGCTCGTAAGAACTGACACTCCACCCACCTTCCCCGTCAACATCACTTACTCACCAGAGCTCTTCCAGGAGGTGGACGAAGAAATGATGCAGGGAGCATCGTTTGAGGGTCCAGGTTGGCAATCTGTCCCCCCGGTGTCGGTCCCAGACGCCACCTCCGTGGCAGCAGCACTTCTACGCAGCAGCCCCGCCATCGCAAATGCAGGCGAGCGGCTGGTTTGGTTGTCGCCTCTGTTTCTGCTGCTGCCTCCGTGGGCTTGGGCTCTACCTCTTCTGGTAGGCGATCGGCTGAGTCAGCCCAGCGGTCCTCAGCTGTTGAGCCTCCATCTTGGCCAGCTGTCTCCACAGAGCCTGCCGGCCACTTCATGCCCAATAGACCGAATACTCCGATACTGATTCGCCCACAGCTCCTCCTGGTGGTCCTCCAGACGGCAACTACAAAACTCTGAGGGACAAAATAAGAACTTTTGCCCCAGTAATTAAATGTCTCAGAGAGACTCTGTTCTACCATTATTCGACTGAGTTGGAGGCAAAATTAAAGGAGCTGCAGGGGAATTATCGAATGGCTCTCAGGACGTTCTACAGCCGGCCCATACTGGTTACTGAGGTTCTGGCCGACGCCTCTGCTCCTGAGTCAGTCCCCGAGGATCTGGTCGAAGTCTCGGTTGGTGTCTCCATGGGGGCATTGCTCGCCAGTCCGGGGACCCAGGAGTGTCCGCCGCCGGTCTGCAAGGTCGGGACCCAGGAGGGTCCGTCGCCAGTCTGCGACGTCTGGACCCAGGAGGGTCCGCCGCCGGCCTATGACGTTGGCACCCAGAAGGGTCTGCCCCTGGCTTACAAGGTTGGGACCCAGGAGGGTCCGCCGTTGACCTGCGATGTTGGGACCCAGGGGGGTCCTCTGCTGGTCCTCAGCTACTCAGTTGACTGTCTCTCCAGCTTGCAACCCGGTCTCCCGTCGGGGCCCTGGAAGCCGAGTGCCCCGTCAGGGGTCCTCAAAGTTACAGCCGGGTCTTAGGGCCTTGTGAAAGGTCCAAGCAGCCAAGACCCCTGGAGACTCTAAAGCCTCCTGGCCTTCCTAGAGGTCTCTGTCTCTACTCATTCTGTGGGACAGTCAGCTGTCAGAGCTTCTCTACTGGCTGTCACTACCAGAGACACTCCAGAGCCTAATATTGAGGGTGTTCGTCTCCAAGGGACTGGGAGCATCAGCACCTTTATCCTGTAGCCAGGCGTCACCTGTATCCTGTAGCCAGGTGCCACCTGTATCTTGTAGCCAGGCACCACCTGTATCCTCTAGCCAGGCATCTTCAGTAACCTGTAGCCAGGCATCTTCAGTAACCTGTAGCTAGGCATCTTCAGTAACCTGTTGCCAGGCATCTTAAGTAACCTGTTGCCAGGCATCTTCAGTAACCTGTAGCCAGGTCCCGTCTGTAGCCAGTAGTCTGGTCCCGTCTGCAGCCAGTAGTCTGGTCCCGCCCGTAGCCTGTAGCCCGGCGCTGCCCGTAGCCTGGCCCTGCCCGTAGCCTGCCGCTGCCCGTAGCCTGACACGCTGGGTAGCCTGACACGCTGCGGACGCCCTCAGGGACGACCGCCGGACAACCTGACACGCCGGGGACACCCTCCGGGACGTCAGTCGGACAACCTGACATGCCAGGGACGCCCTCCGGGACATCTGCCAGAGATCCTGACATGCCGGGACTATCCTCAGGGATGCCGGGCAGACTTTCTGATCAGTTGGGGCCTGTCCCCGTGGGTTTCCTATACACTGTTTTTCGCCCTGTTTGGGTTGTTTTTTGTTTTGATTTGTTTTTTGGACATTACAGACACACCATTTCTGGTGTCAGAAATGACACTTTATAACTCACTAACATGGAAATATTTAATGAAAAAATTAGATTTTGCTTTTTCCATTCACTAAAGATGTTTATAGAGGCTAAGCCTACACATACACTGAGGTACTCGAAGGGGTTGACGTGCATGCATTGTTATGAATGAAAACGTATGTTGAGAGAGTCGTAAAACTCCAGCAGTGCTTATGTTGTTAGTTTAAGCCGTTATTGCTCACCAGTGTTGTAGTCAAGTCACTATGCCTCGAGTCCGAGTCCAGGTTCGAGTCACCAGTGTTCAAGTCCGAGTCAAGTCCAAGTCATTAAAAAAAAATCCGAGTCGAGTCCGAGTCGAGTCCACTACTCGTCCGAGTCAAGTCCGAGTCGAGTCACTTATTGATCCAAGTTTGTTGTAGGAACATGCCGTGACGTGTGATGTATGACATGAATCAGTAACATTCCATTGCACTAATAACTCTTTCGCTGTAGTTACCCTGGTTTTACTCGGTAAAACTACTGCTTTTAAGACGTCTCCTAACCGTGGTTTTTAAATATTGTTGTTATGGAACGTGCAACAGCGACTCGAGGTACGCTGATAGGCCGCATATGAAGGATGTTAAAGCCGCAAGCGGCGTCGATCGGCCCTCGCAGCCAAGCGCACTCCAGCCTATTGGCCACCGCCGCGGGGCCGGCCGGCGGGCGGTGTTCGCGCACCGCCACGGCTCCGGCCGGCCGGCGGGGTTCGCGCACCGCCGGCCAGCCGCCACCGCAGATGCTGTCACGCATTTTCCTCGCCCGTCCACCGGGCGATTCCCACAAACGCGTTCGGCAGCTTTCCCCCATGACTCACAACAAATCTGGTGTGGATCGGTCGATGCAGCGAGGAGATCCAGCCGTTGGATAATGATAATGCATTTGGCCACCGGACCGGACTAAATTGTCCGGCCCGCCGATCAATTTATGCCGATTCCTGGACGGTGACTACAAACAGAAAAAAAAAAAACGGCCGATGACGCAATGAACGCCGAGCAGGAGAAAAACAACGACTTACCTTTCTATCAACTCGGCCCGTTTCCCAGTCTTTCTAAGACCTCGACACTCAATCCATCGTTTGAGCTGAACGTTGGTATGTTGTTCCACAGTTCTACCAGTAAAATGGGCGCCTGGACATCCTCTTGTGATAGTTTAACAGCTGTAAAGTCGGTCATATCGTTGTATCTGTTGCACGTGTAACGGCTGGTTGCTACGTGCGCTCTCACACTGTTTGACCTACCTTAGCGGCAAGGGGAGTTGCTCATGAGATGGTGACGTCACGTGCGCGGTACGACATTTAGATATTAAAATCATACATCAAATAATATTCTAATGACATATTAAAATTATAGCCTAATGATATAAAAAAAAGTCGAGTCTTTTTCTCAATCTCCGAGTCAGAATGATCTGAATGTAGGAGTCCGAGTCCAAGTTCGAGTCATCAGTGCTCAAGTCCAAGTCAAGTCACGAGTCTCTAAATTTAGCTAATGACTCGGACTCGAGTTCGAGTCTCGGACTCGAGTACTACAACACTGTTGCTCACCATTGTTTGCATTTGCTGTCCCACAGTTCATCTTCATATCCAACACCATCCACCCTTAATCACAACAGTGCAGGGGTTACAAACGGTTTGGTCATTCCGACAAACAACACCTGAAACTTATCAACTGCTACTGCCTTATATAGTACATATACAAACACAGAATTGAAAACCTAGTGGCACACATAGAGCAAAAAACACAAAAATGGCCCGTAGTTTGTATAATTTTGGTAGCACAACTATTTGGAAAAAAAGGAATGCTGTTCGCAGGAGAGTGACAATGGTGGTTAGAAACCTTAACCTGACAACAGCCAGCTGCATGTATCGCTCCGCCTAGCTCCACTCACATACATCTGGGACACGGCTCATTGAAAGTGATTTCCCCAACCAAATTTTTGGTCTGGCCAATCAGGACGCAGGGCGGGTGTTTCATGGATGTGACGTAGTGGAGAAGCCACCGTGAGATTCCAACAACAATGGCGGCTCGCATCGAGGAAGCAAGCGTTAGCATTGATGCTGCTATTTCTTCCGTGTTGTCCAATCTATCTGATATTGTTTCATTAAAAGAACATCAGAGAACGGCTCTGAAGGCTTTTGTTGGTGGAAACCATGTTTTCGCCCTTCTCCCGACCGGATTTGGCAAGTTTTGTTTTCCGGTTAGCGGTTAGCGCGAACCATATTGGGAGGCCTTTAGTCCTCCACGCGGTCGGCCCGGGATCGACTCCGACCCGCGGCGCTTTGCCGCCTGTCTTCCCCCTCTTCTTAGCTTCGGTGTGACCACTACAGTGTTTCCCGCAGGAATTTGCTTATGCGAGGCGGACCTTCTCGCGGAGCGGGGGGGGGGGGGGGGGGGGGGGGGGTGGACGACACGTTTTCCGCGGCAGCCTCGCCAAGATAGCGCTGCGGGAAACCATGCACTACAGCCGCAAACACATAAAAAAAAAAAAAAAGGTTGTTTTTTTTCCGGCGTCGGTCTCATCAGCGTCATGGGTTAGCTTCGGTGTGACTGGTTGAAATAGCACGTCGATAAAGATGACAGACAAGTGGCTTATCCAATCATATGCAAGGAGTTTTGATAAGGCCCAGCCTTCAGTAAAGGCAATTCCTATGGCCGTGTCCCAGATGTATGTGAGTGGAGCTAGGCGGAGCGATACATGCAGCTGGCTGTTGTCAGGTTATAGAAACCTAGCATAAATGACAACATCTACCATCATGCTTCAAGAATTTTCTGCAGACTGGCCCTGTCCCAGACTGCTTTTAAATCCCTGGGTAGGGTGCTGTTATGTTAGGTATCAGCGGTTTCTCCTTACTTCCTGTCCCTCACGAGAAAATTCCCTAAAACCTGTCATCATATAAACTCAGTTTAAAGCTGAGAATTTACTATCATGGCTGTTGCAGGAAGCGTTATGCAATAAAACATAAATGTTTCCTTTAAGCTCCAGGGATTCACTTGACTGAGAAGCCTGCCTGTCCCTGCTCAGGCTTACAACCCTTGTCCCACTGATGTAGAATTAGATTTGAATCTCTGCATGTCAAACTAAAAATGTGTCCAGACGAGCAGGCACGAAAAGCTGATGAGACTCCAATACACAATCACTCTTCTGGAGAGATTTCACACAAGCATGACCTAAAAGGGAGTCGGTGAGCTGTTGCGGGGACATGGCGAACCTCGCAAAGACTATTTTGGCTTAAAAGCAGCTGGCCCATTTCAGAGCGAAGCACTCGAAGGCATCTTCCTTACCAACATGTGGAAGTGAGGTAAAAGCCCGGGTGTAAGAGAAGTCCAGTTTCCACCCATAACAATCCAGACCCCAGCTCTGTTATCTTAAGGAAACTCTCAGGAGCTGCAAGTTGGTCAGAGAGCTGATATGACTGGAGGTAGGAGTGTTTTTTAAAACAAATGGGCTAAATCAGAGCTTCTCTTGAGGATATTATCTCTGGCTGAAACCCAGTTACATCACTAATGAGCTTTTAATAATTTCCTAAAAGATTTCTGCTCAACATCAGGAATGCGCCAACATAATCAGCATGCCAAGAGTCTCAGTCAGTGTGAAAAAAAATAACCTTTTGGTTTACGTGCATTCAGCACCTTCTGTTCTGCTTGGAGAGATTAAATCTGTAACTCGTTCAGTCTATTACGTAGACTCAGGTCTCTTTGAGAAGTCAATAATGGAGATGGAGCACAAACCTAAACAAGCAGGTTGATTTTTCCGTTTGATAAGGTGGCGATGGGAATTTTCCCCATGTCTGAATATTTACAGTCCAGTGACATCTGAATTTTCAGGAGTCACGTGTTTCAAAATGAGGCAGTCTCTGTGTGGGAAGGTCATACTTGGGTGAGATGCCTCTTGTAGACTGTTTGGCTCTGAAGAAGAATGACAGGTTCTTGCTCCTGTTTGGCCAAATGTTTATAAGAGAAATAAAATCTGAACTGGCATATCCTATAAAAGTGCTTTCCGGAAGTGCGTGGATTCATTTGTTTTTAGTAAATGCGGTTGAGAAAGGTAGATTTTTAAAAATGGATTCCTAGATTTTTACAAAAACTCTCAAGCTATGAACTGCTCAAATAATTATAATAGCTTGTTAGAATAGGCACAATTCTCTAACATTTAATCAAACCTCTGAATATGTATTCTGTCAGTCTATTTGCATGGTATATCGTGAAAGCTATTTGGCTAACATTGGCCCCATATTTTAAACCACTCCACAGAACCAAGACAGCAAAAATAAATATTTAAACACAGTCGGGCAGACTATTGAACTATTTGTGATGTCCAAAATTGGTTACACTCTTAGTATGTTCTGCTCTGTGTCAGGAGGTGATTATGCAATAAATCTGAATGAACAAATACCACTTTTGGGGTTACTCAAGACTCCATTCTCTGGCCCGTTTTTATCAACATCTACATGCTCCTTCTTTCATTTGGATGTTGAGTTTTGAACAGGGCTTGGGCTGCTTTGGTCCCAGAAGGGTGGGGTCAAGCATGTTTTAGATGTTTCAATGTGGTAACTGTGCATCCGTGCCCTAATTCTGCTCCACAGGTGATTCTAGTTAGCTGGGGGGCGTGGCCCACACCTGCAACTCGTTCGAAGCGGCTTCCTCTGGCTTTTTAAGCGGAGCTCTGACAGATGGAAGATGCCAGAGTATTAAACCAGTTGTGGTATGACTTGGCCCCTGACCAGATCCTGAAACATGTATCTGTGAGTCCCTTCGCTCTCTGATTTTTTTTTTTTGACTAACTTTGGATCTCCTGTTTTTTTGTCTTAGTTTTGTGTGCTTGGATGCACTCACCTGCCTTGAAGTCTCGCTCGAAGAACCAGATTTCCAGAATCCCCGACGCTCAGATTTTGCTCTGGCTTTCCCCTCAAACCCCCTCGGCGTTACCAAGATGGGCCTGAGACCCCTCCTCCTGGATTCTGCTGGTTCCCCTGCACTCTGGTTAATCTATCAGTCACTCTCGTCTGTTGTGGTGCGCTCCGGATCCCTCGCCAGTAATCATCTGCCAGCCCTCCAGCCGCTAGCCGCCTATAACAACTGGGGTAGGATCATAGAGTCCCCTCGGCATTATTTCCCCCCGGATAGGTCTGCCCAGCTAAATGCACCTGGAAATTTGCTTGGTTCATTCTCCGTAATCATAACTCACTCTCTGTCCACAGTCACTCCAGCCCTGACGTTCAGAACTTGCTCGAGCAACACGCTGTTTTCCCTGCCGATTTGTTCTTCCAATAAACATCCTAAACTTGTGCCTGGCCTCCCGTTCGTTTCTGCATGTGGGCAAAACATCTGAAAACCATGACAGTAACAGGCTGAGGAGAAAATAAAATTATTTGCATCAGGTGTTAGAGCAAGTTACAATATGAACAAGTGCTGTTCATGTGTGAAACATGAAACATTTGCCATCAAGGACAGAAGTTCCCTTCCACTGCTATAGAGTATCACAACAATTTTTATAATTCCTTATGATACAACTTTACAGTAAAGGCCAGTACTGTTGCTGCCCCTTGTAAAAGGCCTAAAATAAATGTGTCAATTATTACAGTAGCACAATCTCATTCTGAAATGTTTTTCTAAATGTAGAAATGTTTTGTGCAGTGGGTAGACGGTTTGCAGCAAGACGGTTCTGGGTTCAAATCCAACCCTTGGCCTTTCTGCATGGAGTTTGCATGTTCTCCCTGTGCATGCGTGGGTTCTCTCCAGGTATTCTGGCTTCCTCCCACAGTCCAAAAACATGACTGTTAGGTTATTTAACTTCTCTAAACTGTTGTGTGTGTGTGTGAGAATGGTTGTTTGCCTTGTCTCTGTGTTGCCTTGCGACAGACTGGCGACCTGTCCAGGGTGTTTCCCGCCTCGCACCCAATGAATGCTGGAGATAGGCACCCGTGACTCCATGAGGGTTTAAGCGGGTCAGAAGATGAATGTTATTTAACAACATCATTGGTGTAGGAATGATTACTCTGCTTTATATCAGAGACCACAAAACTCACATGTGGGGATCCCAAAAGATCCATCTACATGCTCCCTCTTGCTCAGATCATAAAAGCAACATAGGTTACCATAACTACGCAGATGACACACAGCTCTACATCAGCATGTCACCAGGTGACTATGAACCCATTCAAGCGCTGAGTAAATGCGTAGACAAAATCAGTATATGGACGTGTCAAAATCTTCTCCAGTTGAAAAAACAAACAAAACTGAAGTGATTATTTTTGGACCAGTAGACGCGTGATCAAAAGTTAGCACATAGCTTCATCTAGTAAATACTAGATGAAGCTATGTGCTAAAGGCCCAAAGTCTGGGTGTAGTCATGGAATCAGATTTGAACCTCCAAAGGCATCTACACACAATTACAAAGTCAGTTTTTAATCACCTGAAGAATATTTCCAGGAATAAAGAACTAATGTCTCAGCAGGTTCTAGAAAAACTAATCCATGCATCTATCTTTGGTAAAAATTGATTACTGCAACGGTGTTTTCACAGGTCTGCCTAAAAAGTGGACCAGACAGCCGCGGCTGTTCCAGAACGCTGCTGCCCGTGTCCTCACTAAGACTAAGAAAGTAGAGCACCCCAGTTCTAAAATCCTTACACTGGCTCCCTGTATCTCAGAGAATAGACTTTAAAATACTTCTGTTGGTCTATAAATTACTGAATGGCTTAGCACCTAAATACATTAAAAGTTTGTTGTCAGAGTATCAACCCTCTAGACAGCTTAGGTCTTCTGGCTCAAATCTACTCTGCATTTCCAGAATCAGAACCAAACATGCAGAAGCAGCATTTAGTTCTTATGCACCACTGATCTGGAACAAACTCCCAGAGGAGAGTAAAAGTGCTCAAACCCTGAGTTCCTAAAAATCAAGGTTAAAAACCTGTTTAGAGTTGCCTTTGAATGGTAATGTTTTAGTTTTGTAGTCCAACTTGTCTTATATCTTGACCTGCTGCTACTATTCTTCGGCAATATGCTTTCTTCTGTAATGTTGTGCAGCATTTTGAATTGTCTTGTTACTAAAATGTGTTATATAAACATATTTGTCTTGCCTTGCTTCTTCTGCTAATAGGACAACATTCCCTTTCCCATAACATTTTACAAGTTTAGTGCATACGAAAATACTATCTTTTACCATGTGTTTTTGCACAATCTCTCTTGGTTGTCCAGAGTCCGGGGTTCTCTCTAAATCTCTCCTCTCTCAAGATTACCTTACATGTTTTCGATAAGATTTAGGTCTTAGTACTGGGGAGTTCGTGGAAAGGTTTTTTATTTGTCTAAAGAACAATTTCTGTGTTAATTTGGGCATTTGCTTTTGAACAATATCCTGCTAAAATACCAAGTGAAGATGCATTTTCAGTTTTTTGAGAGAGGGTACATGATTTTTATTTAGGATGTCCTTTTAAAAGGCGCTTTTCCACCACTTCAGACATACCTGGTGAGTTTGTTCCTGAAGAGATACAATTTAGTCTCTTCTTCTGGCAAGATCTGGTGATTCTACTCTTTGCTACAGTTCTCTGGCAGCACTTTGGAGATTTTTTTCATATCTCCTACTGTCGTCCTTACTGCGAGTAGTTGCAAGATAATCATGGGACCTCACCCATCCATGTCACGGTTACAGTTATTTTAAACGTTGTCTTGTTCGGCTGAAGATATGAAAATGTTTAGGAGAGTCATCACAAATTTGCTCCACTTGAAACGCATGTCCTCTTGTTTTGCCCTTTTTGAACAATGGCTTACATGATGTGTTACAGGATATTTATACCCCAGTGAAAAAGAAAGTCCGATCTTCGTAAGAACAGTGTTTTTCGTGAAGAGTTGGTTTTGTTTCACTGAAATGCAAATAATTTTACTTTTCCAAACAGGGAAACAATTGGAAATAAAAAGAGAAAAGCTTGTGGTCAAACAGTTCACTGTTAAAGCAACAGGGTCAAATCAAGTTAATTCACAGGTTTGACCAGAAACACACCTCCCAGGAAGATTGTTCACCTTTATATCTGAAAAAGACGTGCAAACTGTATGCATCAGTGTCAGTGACCTCTGCTGGGACAAGGCAAAGAGCCCAGTGATTACTCCCTTCCAGCTCGTAATGCAACCCAGTGAAATAAGAGCGACTGCGCCTACACAATCTGTCAGAGGGGAAATGTGTCATGCATATTTCGAAGTTTGAACACTGTCTAGAGCCATGAGAAAACTAACATTTTCTTCACGTTTTATATTTATGACTGCCTTCCCTCAGTTCTCTGGGCTCTAGCTAAGTAAGGCGACATTGAGCTTTGAGCTCAGGTCACTGCTTGAAAGCTGCTTTATTGACTTCAATGAAGGGGGAATTTATCTTCAGTGGCTCTGTGGTTATGCTAGAATCAGAAATCGTTTGCTTCTTCTTGACAGTATTTCTCAGAATTTATGTTTTAATCATTGATTTAAAAAAAAAAAATCAAACTAGAATGTTGTTTGGTTTCTAGTTTATTTGCCAGTAATGTTACATAATGCTCTTTCATCTGATCAGTGTGTCCAAATTGTTTTGAAGTCTAACTGCAGGTTTTGGAGACCATTCGATTTTTAACACCTGCTTGTCTGCATAACAAGAAATATGTGCTAAAATGCAAACGACTAACGGGAACTAAGGAAGATATATCCACCTCTCCATTACAGGGGGATAACTAAGTGGAGGGGAAAATAGGAAGCAATTTGGCGATAAAATGGCTCATCAGAATGTGAGAAGGCTAGCTGGCAAACCAGCACTCACATTTTCCTGCAATAGATTTACAAAGAGGTTTCACATGAAAACCCTTTCGAATTCACACAGCCTCGCCCATGTTTATGTTCTTATGATGTTTTTTAAATTCACCTTTACAAAGTGCTGCATATTAAACTCAACACTACCACTTCAGCTACAGATCTGATGAGTAGTAACAGTTTGAGGTTGGTTTCTGGAAGCCCTGAAATGCAGGTCATTTTTCTTCATAAAAAACATCTCCATGTATATAACGTACATTATGACTATGTTGTTGGCTGATATGACCATTTAAATATGATCATAAAATTCAAAACCAGGTTGTACCAAGCTGATAGGGACATCGTCTTACAAC
The DNA here is from genome assembly GCF_011125445.2 of Fundulus heteroclitus. NCBI lineage: Eukaryota > Metazoa > Chordata > Actinopteri > Cyprinodontiformes > Fundulidae > Fundulus > Fundulus heteroclitus. Next base: position 28,315,756 of record NC_046384.1, read on the forward strand.
AGGTAAGGGAAATATTATCAATAATGACACACTTCAAATTAATCCAAGCTTACCCTTTAAAGCCATGGGGCGAAAATGTTTGACATTTTAGAGTGACTAAAAGTAACTTCTTCCATAGGTTTGGAATTTTTATTCTATTTTCTTTAAGCCCAATAAAAATCATTCTAATGTTTATTTCCAGTTATGCAAGTTACAATATGAATAAAAATGGAAAAAAAACTTATAATTATGAGGAAGAAGCCCTTAAAACAAAACATCTACTTATTCAGTTCCTACAAACTTATATAATTATTGCTTGAGTTTAACTTATGGTTTCCTTTATTTAAAAAAAAAAAAAAAGCCCACCGTCTTGAACAAAAAAAAATGTCTGAAAGGTTTTATTTATAAACTGGAAAAATGTAGTAGTTGGTGCAATATCAAAAAAAAAAAATCACTAAATGTACTTTTCCTAGAGTTTGGTATGGTTATTTTTGCAAAAGAAATAATAAAACATGGAGACTTTAGTGAGACACTTTGCCTTTTTGTTTTTATGTTTTTTGCCTCTTCGTGTTTGCTTTTTTTTAATCCAACCTATCTTTCCACACCATAGGCCTTATTTGGCGTTAGAATCCGAGGTAAAATTTCCACATAAACTTGGTGATTAAAGTTGATTCTGATGCTGATAAAAGCTGAAATCAGGACTTAGCAAAAATAAATAAACACATTTAAAAACAAATCACCAACGAGCAAACAAAAGCACACAGATAGCTTCAATGTAACTGATCTGTATTGCTTTAATGTTTTTTTTCCCCTTAGGAACAGGTAAGCCATGACAGTATAATGTAAATGATATGAGCAAACAAAATCGGAGACTCTTTTGTTCATCCTCGGCAGCACATTCATACAACTTACAAATGCCATCTGTAGCCTACAAGAGGTCAAAGAATCTTTTTCATTACATATGGTAACAACATGATTTCATACAAACATTCGTTTTGGAAACTTTTCATTTTGAAATTTTTTTTTCTTTTCAAATGGCTACAGATGGCAACAAGCTTCTTTCAATAAAGCGCCATGATGCGTTCCTAAAATTGTTCAAACTGCAAAAGAAAGTGACACAAATGTGGAAACAACCCAGGAAATAAAAGAATAAATAAGAATAAATAATCTGCTGACTCTCAAAAAAAAGACCAGTCTGACAAAGCTGCAGCTGTGAAGCTTTTAGCATCACTGTGAGGCGCTTTGGACTTTATTTACACCCAGCGCTGACACCCATACGAAATTTATGTCACTCCTCTCTATTGTGGACATAAGTGCTTTGTTTATGCTCCTCCGATGCACAGCAGGCTTGTTTTTTCCTCAACAGGCGATGGAGGCGGACACATTTTTGGAGCGCTGAGACGTCAGTACAAACAAATCAAAAAAAATGGACAGCCGAGTGAGTAAACTGTACATCCCATAACACTCATGTGTGTGCTCTGTTAGAACCACTACTTCTGCTGAGAAAAGTCTGCAAGTTTCAATTCAGAAATCGGAAACAGAAAAGTGGTTTGGTATAAAAAGCAACACGGTACAATACAAACAGATGTCACATGTAGGAATCTTTGGCAAAATGATAAATGTAACCAGCATGAGTGCATATTGCATTAAGGTTTGGCTTCTGAACTTCCCCTTTTTAAAAAAAAAAAAAAAAAATCTAAATTCTACAATACATCTGCTTTATTGTGAGCAATGTAACTGCAAGAACACGCACTCGTCGGTTTTTGTCCATGCACCATTATCTCATTCATGCCCTGCCTTATTCTGAGAGAAAGCAAAACGTAAAAACAATGAACCAAAAACAAAAACATACATGTACAATGTAATGTACACCATATATTCAAACACATCTCAAAATCCTCAGACTTTGAAATCATTAGCCAAAATAAGTATTTTTTTTCTCAACCCATTTATCTTTATCGAGACTGTACAATATATGTATATATTAGTAATCATGAGGGAACAAAGCAATAAAAATAAATACTTTTTCGCTATGTCACCTTTCAAAGAAGTATATCTATGTACATTTATACCAGTATCAATTTTTTTTCTTAGCTTATTGTGAATGCATGTGTTCAGCAAGCATGTATTGCGCACAGTGTGTTTTTTTTTTCTCTCCGTTGTTCTAAAAGGTAGCTAAATGTGAAATCTGGCAACACAAAGAAATGACAAAAACTACTTTGAACTCTATGATTTTAATGGAAAGTAAATCTGGCCCAGATTGATAACATATTCTTAGCTAAGTGAAGGTGTGTTCAACAAGCAGGCATTATGCAAGCTGTTTCAGCCTTCTTCTTTGTTCTAAAAGGTATCTAAGTCTGACATAAAAAAAAAAACCCTGTGAAAACAAAAACACAAAACAAACTTCCCTCATTTTTATGAAAAGCAATTCCGGCTCAAGTGAATGATTTTTTTTTCTTCTTTTCCCTAAAACGTAATAAAGTGTGAAATTACCAAAAGAAAACGCAAAATTGAAGGACAAAAAGAGAACTCTCCGAATTTAATGAAAAATTATTCTGGCTTAAAATGAGGAAAGAAAACAAAACTTCATAAGCTTATTAAGAACGGTTAAGAATTTGCTCATCTTTTTTTCTGTCTTTTGCCCCAAAGGATATCTAAATATGATGCCTGGCAACAAAGTGAAACAAAACTCGACGCTTGGGTTTTTAACGAGCACTAATTTGGGACCAAAAGAAACAAAAACAAGGAAGCTCATAATTCCATTTGCTGATGGTAATGTTGACATCAGAAACGAGGAAACAAACCTGAAGTCTCTGGATGCTGAGAGGAAGGGATTCAGGTTAAGATGAACAAAAATAAAACTTTTTTTAATTTATCGTTATTAAAACCTGAAAGGTTAAAACGAGTTCAAAAACTCTGTATTTTTTTCTCTTATTTTCTAAAATGTACAAAAAAGGACATTTTGCAACACTAAAACAAACACCAGTTTTTCCACACCTTTTTGTGAAGGGTTTGGCAGGTGTCCAACAAGCATGCAATTTCCATTTTATGATCCCTTTTTTCCTAAATGTTACATATGACATGCCTATAAATGGAAACACTCCAGTCCTCATGAAAAAGTCATTTGGCACTTTCAATCAAAGGTAAAAAACAAACAAAAAATCCTGTTAAAAAGTGAAGTTGAGAAAGCCTGACAGTCTGTTTTTCTCTCTTTTGACCGAAAAGGAACCGCATTTTCAACTATAACAACACTGAACTGATCAAAGAACCAAATTCTCTTAAGTCGACTTTATGCAGAGCAAAGGCTGGAAGAGTTTTGAGTACATCTTGGAAAGTTCTAGAATTGCGCCAAATGTACATACTTCTGGGGTAAATAAGGAGGCTATTTTAAAAATTTCGAAGGGGGGATTTCTATTGCAACCTAAACGTTAGAAAAGTTAAAGGTTATGCAGGATTTATGAGACTGCAAAATTTGATGAGTTTTCTTGAATGCTTAGGGCTCCAAAAAAGACAATTAATCTGAAGGTACAATTATAATAATATTATTAATCATAAACATATCAATCCCAGAAGGCCTTTGCAGTGCTTTTGCTGCACATGCCTAAAAAAAACCCAAAAAAATATGCAAAGCTTGTTATCATTGATAAAGTATTTGCTCAACGAGAGGCAATGCATTTGTTTTCCTTCCTTTTTTTTACTGAATGCGAAATGTGAAAATATTTATGAAAGGCAAGCCAAAATCTCTAATCATCACAAAGAAGCCATTTGGGCAAACAACAACAAAGAATGGAAAAAGAGTAATTCATGGAATTGTAAAACGCTGAAATTGAAGTAGGCGCGTTTTTCCAACCATTTGTCCAAAAAGGTACAAAATATGAGATTTTGCTATGAGAATTTAAAAAAACAAAAAAACACAAATACTATACTCTATGATATAGGCTAATTCTGGTTCAACCAGACAAAAAATACTTTTTTGTCTTAAATGGACTACTAACAACAGTAAATAAATAACAGGACTCTTAGTGTTTTGACATAAATGCAACAAAATAGGACACTCAATACAATGAAAATAAATAAAATGACTTGCCATCTTAATGGCTACTTCAGTAATAATCTGTCAAACTTTCAGAACTCTGAAAAGACTAAAAAAATGTCTATTTCATGCAGTTTTTGACATGTTTCAATCAGTTTTTTTTTTCTTAAAGGTAGATAATTGTTTATCTTTTTTTTTTTTCTTCAAATCTACACATCAAAGAATGTTCTCAGTGATCGTTAACGTCGCTATGATGGAGGGTGCAATTTTGGACAAGAACATGCATAAAGAACAGTGCATAGGTCCAGGTCATCGGGCTGGCTCCTGGTGGTTTCCAGTGTGTTGCTGTGGAAGCGTCTTATCAACAGATCAGTTACTGCAAGCATGTACCGATGGATGAAGGAAAAGTCTGAACATGTGGCGCCATCTTGTGGACAGGGTGTCTTCACATCTTCTGGCGGTTGATGATGTCAGGCTGGAATTTCTCCAGGAATTCATTTTTTTTAAAGGATTGAATGCTGAAAGCATGCAAGCATGGTTTGAACTGACACACTTGTTTTTTTTAGATGAGGTCTGCTATGCACAGTTTAGATCAGTTGTTGTTTCACTGCAGAGCCCTTTCCAACACACAGCAGACCCATTAAAATTACCTCTAAGTAGTTCACAATTACTTTTGTGGAAAGTAGAAGAACCAAGCTTAAAGATCAAGGTAACATGCATAAGGTCTTCAGAGATTCCATTTCCTCCCCCTTGTTTCTTGAAGAATCAAAGTTCAAGAGAAAACCATATTTCTTTTATCTTGTTTTCCTTGTTTTGTTTTTCTTTTGTTTTGCTTCATCTTTTAAAAAGAGAAAATATTAATGGCTTACTAGCTACATCCTTCTTGCACTTGTATTGCAATTGCCTTTGGTAAATCAATCAAAATCAACAAAAAACAAAAAAAAAACTAAGAAGAAAAAAAACCTACAAGTCCTTGCATGTTCCCCTGACTCAACTTTGCAAAATCTGCTTCTGTCACATGCAAATGCTCCATACCACACGTCCCCTAGCTCCACTTTGCATCAATTCCAAAGCCTTCAGGTAGATATGACTCAAGAAAGACAAACCATCAAGGCAGAGAGGAAAAAAAAAGAGAGAAAGCGAGAAACAGAAAAGCAAACCGAAAGAAGGACAACGTTGAGTCCTTTTAAAAACGACACCAACGATGTGACGGATGATTGCGACCCGGTCACTGCCGTGTGAAGTTTCAGGGTTTCACCGCTTCATCATGTTGGAGACAAAGCTGACGATGGCGGAGGCAGGCTGATCTGGTTCCAACTCAGCAAACAGATGGCTGACATTGTCTGTTGTGCTTCCTTGTTTTCTTGCAACAAACCCAAAAATCCTGGAACATAAAAAAAAATGTCAGCATGTATCATATATTAGCATGATAACAACTCAACCATAAAAATGTATGCTTACTTTACTGATCCACCTCCTTCTTTTACCCACCTATGAAAAAAAAAAAAACAGGAATTTTGTATTTTAGTAGAATCATGTGATCATCAGCATATATGCTGCTAATTTTTGTCAAATATAAATCTTACTTTCTATCCTGGGGGTCTAAATCACAGTAGGTCACTGTGTTAAGGGGATAATATCGCCGGAAGAAAATTCTGCAGCAAAAGATTAAAAAGTGACCAATTATTAAAGATTTATGGTAGAATCTTGCAATGTGTTATATGCCACCATAGTTTCCTCACTTCCTCTGGCTGTCGGTGAGCGTGATACCCTGCATAGACACCTTAAAGTGGACAGTGGTGGCGGCAGGGAGAGGGTTGGTTGTCAGCGTCTGACTAATGGCCTTGGCAATGGCCTGAGGCCCTGTAAGTGACTCCATGTCCACAGAGTTGATGAAGAGAACATTACAAGCTGTAAATAAACATGGGAGCAGGTAAGTGCAAGGTGAAGGAAGGATAGTGTCAGCTGACGGGAGGTTGAATGGAAGAGCATTTAGTGTAGAATATTCTGTATGAGCCATTCATGCATATTCATCAATCAAATGCGAGTACTTTTATGCAGTTTCTCAGTCATCTAGAACATGACAACCCAGAATGGTTTAATAGAAGAAGTTGGACTCCTTGTTTCTTGAAGATCCTTCACCTCTGATTCAAAGGGTTTCTTCTGTTCTGGTCCTGGGTTAGAAATATCAGGCCTCCGAGCCAACTCACTCACTGACACAATTCTCCATCCTGTCCGTAAATGAAGTCAACGTCCCTTTTAAAATCCGTAATAATTAGTTGTTTTGGTAACACATCTCAAGGTTTTTGGTTAGAAGACTGAACACCTAAAGGCTCCCACATACTTGCGCAGTCAGCACTGCAAAAACGGATCTAAAAATAAGTAAAATGTTCTTAAAATGAGTGTATTTGTCCTTGATTTGAGCAGGTAAATAAGATTAGCTGCCAATGGAATTAGTATTTTTACCCTTAAAATAAGATAATTAGATATACTTCACTTGTAATAAGATGATGGAGATGAATTGTTCCTATTTTAAGTGCAAAAATCTTATTCCACTGGCAAATCATCTTATTTACCTGCTCAAATAAAGAACTAATACACTAATTTCAAGAACATTTTACTTATTTTTAGTTCCGTTTTTGCAGTGAGGAGTCTGCGGACATCCGTGCAGAGTCCATACTTGAGGTGGACTCTGTGCAGACAGATACACACGGAACTAAATTTTTATGACCACGTGCTCGAAGTCACACAATAAACTGCTCGGCAGGAAGAAGTCGTCACATCAAACTGTTTAGTATGTGACACTGTGCTTGATTCACTGAGCTGCTCCAAACACGCGGTCGCGAGTACTAATGCTAATGCTAATATCCATTCCCCCACTTCGTCCCACTGACAGAGAGCATGGAAAATGTAGGAATTTCTCATAAGAAATGTAGGCAATAGGTAGAGAGCTGACACAGAGAGTACGCATGAGTATGCGGGAGCCTTAAGAAGGAACAAAAAACCTAGCCCATGGTTTAGATATGTTGATGACATTTGGGTCAAGATCCATGCCAAAGAAATGGAATCCTTAACATAACACATCCACTTAGTAGACATTGACAACAAACTCAAGTTTACAAGGGAGGACACCAGAGTAAACAACCTACAATTTTTGAGCCTCAACACTGAAGAAACCTACACACACAAACCAAATCTACTTTCTAAACAAACCACCCACTAGAAAATAAACTATCAGTTATAGGAACTCTACAGCATCAAGCCAATAAGCTCTCCACTGGAACAAAGGACTCCAACACACCAAGACATATGGATACCCCAACTGGGCTTATATTAATGTATTCAAGATTTCAGGAGAAAAAAACCCCAACATTGTACAAATATGGAATGAAAAAATGGCCCTAAGTAGAAGAGCCAGTTCTGTCACACAGGTTTTTGCTGTTGAGCAGACCCCTTAGCGGACTGGGAGGTATAAATTGGGCCTTACCCATAATCAGAACTATGAGAGCAAAATCATCTTCAAGAAACAAGTCTAGCTTCCTTCTATTAAGGCACTTGGGAGAGAAATGTAAAGCTTTACACGTAAATATTATTTTATCATCACATGCATGCATGTCTTGTTCATGCAATAGAATTAATTTGTAGTCCTAAGCTTTAAACCAACTCCCTTTTCATAACCCCAAATCCAGTGCAAAAATAGTATTTACCATAGGCTTCCTCGGGAACCTTCTGAACTGTAAAATAAGGGTAACAATGTTTAAGAAAATGATATATAATACATGTTTACTTCTTTTCTCACATTAGTTTAACAATTACATTGGCAAGTAACAAAGGGAAAAGACTGGATTTGCAGTGGTATGGACTTTTGGGCATAAGCATAAAAATAATCGTACAGATAACACATCAAAAAGCCAAATTGCCTTATAAAGATGATTGAACTGAAATTTCTGCTCTTAGAGTCCATAAATTCTTACCTGCTCCTTGTTTGAGAAGCTCAACAACTGGGTCAGTAGGTGTTGCGAGTTCCAGCGCCTCTTCATTTGGATCTTTAAGTAGGGGGATGAAATGGTTATTGTCTGAAAATAATTTCTAGATAAATCATAAAACGAAGCCAAATATATGTTATTCAGTCTCTTAAAACTCATGAGAAACATACAAAGTGAGAGTAGTACTGACCTTTGGTGGGAATCATCAGCTTACAGGGCAGAGCCAGAGGAGTCATTGCGTGTTGATACACCAGAGCAGAGAGACATCCTGCAAATGCAAAACGTTTTGCTGTTGTTTTTTTCTAAATCAAACTGGACCAATTGGACACCAGATTTGAGAGCTCATACCACTGGCAGAAAAAAAGTTAGACACCCACCAAAATAGGGCTCATTGGGACAACCTTTCAGACGGACACCTTTGGGGCTGGTCTCAATCAAGAAGTGCCTCACCAGCTCATTGGTCATGTCGCCAACTACCAAAAAGACATATTAAAATAACATCATGTGAATACAACCGGCCTCAAACTTGATAAAAGTGTTGAATATGTAACAGAGTTTACCTTTTTTGTTTTGCTGGACAGTCGGTGGGGGGCATGCCACCTTCATGGCCAGACCGTAGGCTCCACGGAAAGAGTGACTGTCCCGGATGATGAATGCTCCTGGCTCCCTGTCCTTTAAAAGACTGATGGCTGAGAGGAAGAAATAGGAGAAAGAAAAAGACTGAATGAACAGTGCAAAGACAATTGAAATCTTTAAATGTGTACCACTAGACCAGATATTCACATACACAATAGAAAATGCAGTAACCCATTTATTCACTATCTGACATTAAAATAAATAGTTCTGTAATTAAAGTAAACTGTTCATCAAAATAAACTGTTCCTGTTTTAGGACAACTATGATTATTATTGTTATATTTTTTCCTATGCAAGAATGAGACACATAATTTATAGAGCTAATTTTAACTTTCCTCAAATTCAGAAGTTTTCAAACATTTTGTCAGTATTTGGTAGAATTGCCCTCTCAACAGTATGGATTGCGTCAAATGTGTTGGGGGTCTTTCCTAAAGCTTCTCACAACTGTTTGCTGATATTATGGCCCATTCCTTTGGAGAGAACGGATTTAACTGGGTCAAGTTTGTAGGCCGCTATGTCACACACCTTTTCAGCGTTGTCCATATATTGTTTATGGGACTGAGATACTAGCTTTACGATGGCCGCTCAAAAAAACTTTTACTCAGTCCTTTAGCCACTTTGTAACCAGTTTAGCAGTTTGATTAAGGCTACTGTTATTCACTACCACCGAGCCATCACCACACTACGTCAACAACCTGACAGCTGCAACCCGCAGCCTGCCGTCGGTTCTCCAGGACTCCACTATTCAACCTATCAATAAGTAAGCCTCCGCTTCACCATCTAACCACTCTGCTTGCTGTTGGGGCTCATCACTATCCGCTTCTTATTTGCAGTCCACGATCAGATCCCTCCGAGTCATGTTTATGTCAAAAATGAAAAACATAAACACGATATATGCTGTTTATATTTGCATATAATTGTTTTTTTTATCAAATGAATGGATCATCTTCAGGCATCTGGTAATTGTGCCCAAGGAAAAAGGAGACTTACAGAGATCTATAGTTCTCTTCTTAATAACTCTGGGGATTTCTTTTGATCTTCTAATGATGTCATACAAGAAAGCAGCCTGGTTAAGGTGTTGCTTTAAAATAATGCCACGTTTAACTCAGATTGACCCTTGGCCAATTGCCATCTATGATGGGGGCCCATCATAGATGGGCCCCCATCTATTAACTAATAGAGAAAAATTGCCTTTTTTTCTACCTTTTTTTAAGATATTATTGATACTGTATTCCAGGGGTCACCGACCTTTTTGAAACATAGAGCTACTTCATTGGTACTGTGCCATACAAAGGGCTACCAGTGCTGACCTTGGAAACCAGAAGAGTCAGAGCTCACCTAAACGTTACATAAAATGTTTTAATTTTTCATGCTTTTGTCATTATTAAATCTGTATAAATGCAAGTGTGATTAAAATGGAAAAGCAACAGAATAAAATACAATTTTAGATGCAGCTCACAGGGGGTGATGGTAATTTTTTAAACAGGCCCAAGGGTGTCACTTGCGGTCCTTGGGGGCTAGAATACCCTCCTGTATTATACTGCCTTCTTTCAACATTGATGCCCCCCCCCCCTCCGCTCAGCCCAGTTTTCATCATACTATAATGTTTTTTGTATTTTTGTAAAGAACAATTTCTAGATGAAATTGTCTAGATGAAATTTTGGACAGTCCATTTGTGGAAAGCCCAGTGATAAGTAATCACAAAGATTTAAAGAAAAAACAATTTAGTGATCATTTATGTCTTTATTTTAAAGAAATTAATTATTTTAAAGTATGGCTTTCAAGTTTTCTTCAAATTTTCCATGTATTTATAGCAATTTTGGCACTTTTAAATTTTTCTTAATTTGTGGTAGTTTTGGCTTTTCGTACATGCTGCTGTTTTTTTGTATTTTAGGCTTGCATCTGTGTGATGTTTAGATTAGAGTTCAAAAATTCATGATGATACCTTTCTTTAGCATTTCAGATTCTAAAGAAATACCTTCGTTTCATTCTTAGCCAATCACAAATTCAATGTGCAGGTGCGGCAAGTTACGAAACAGCACTACTATTAATGTTGATCAGCCTCCAAATGTTACCTATTGGACCTGTTTCTGAATTTAAATGAAGTAAAATGTTGTCATTATTCTGGCATTTAGCAACCCAAAATAATTTTTGTAATCTTAACGACCAAAAAAACAGAAAAAGTTTAGTGTGATTAAACGACAGCAGAAGACAAAAGGTAATATTGTTTTTTTATACAGTGCTTGTAAATATTTGGTTTTAACTGTAAGGAGAGCCCTTACCTTGTTCTCTAGAGATGTCAGGCTTGTACCAGAACCTAGAAGTGTCCTGGACAAACTTAACATTCATCCTTATGTCTGGATAACCATCTGTTGAAAAGAAAATTGACAAGAAGGATGATTACGGCCTACATAAGCCAGCTGTGAACTAACACAACCCATCCTCTGAGTCTCACCATAGATGGACTTGGAGACGTCTGGGAGAGTATGTGCGCCAGAAAGGTTTGGCGCGCTGCCACCGCTGGCTGCCGTCAGGTTCCTGTTGTCTGTCCTCTCTGCATCTCCACTGGACATGTGTCTCTTCTCCGGAAGTTGTGGGGAGACAGGGAAGGCGGGGGTGGGAGGCGGCTGGGTGCTCCCCTGCCGAGAGGCGGCGCCCAGCTCATCAGGTGTGCTGTGACCACTTGACGGCGCGCGACGCCCCATTAGTGGACTTGGGGGGACGCCTGCTGTTGCGGTTTTAGGGTTTCGGCCAATCAGAGGACTGGATGGGACTCCGGCTGGTGGCTGGTGTCTGGCCAGGGAGGGGCTGGCCTGACCTAGGCGTCTTTGAAGGGCTGGGCTGGGGGGGGTGTTGGTGGCCACTGTGCGGTGGAGGGTGTTTGGGCTGCCGGGAACTGTGTGGACACCCATGATGTTGACCTGGGAGCCTTCAGGCGAGGCAGGTCTATGGGTGTATGGGGAGGCGGGACTGTGGGGGTCACCATCTGAAGAACCAGTCCTCCTTCTGAACACAAAAAAAAAAAAAAAAAATTCTCAAGATTCAAAATTGTAAAAACACCCCTCAGCAGAAAAATTCTACTTCATACAGTGCCCTGCAAAAGTATTCACACCCCTTGAAAGTTTTTTAGTTTATAGATTTGTGAGGGATTTACCCCCTCACTAACAGATAATGTAAACAGGCATTTGCTGTTTTTTAAAGTAATTGAGTATTTGGGGAAAGGTTTAAGTTTATTTGTATTTAATGTAACTTTATGAACTTGTTTTGTTCTCACCACTCTTTTTTTCTTTGAGGTCACCAGGGGTCCGTTCTTCGTACGTTGCTTAAAACATCCAAGATCAAATGACACATCCAAGATGATTTCATCCGGCTAATCATGATCCGGCTAATTGGGTTCTTCGAACACACCTGTTGTTTACGATTAGTATGGCTGGATTGAGTTATCTGAGACAACTGCGCGTTCATGCGTTTGTTTAAAAGGGGAAATGTATCGATAGTAGAAACATTGATCAGCAACGCTGCTATTGGCTGTTCAGCATGGCCAAAGAACGCCCACAGTTTTTTTCCCAGCAGAACAAAAGCTTTTAATGGAAGATATGCCGAATTTGAGTCATTAATTAAAACACCTAAAAATCTGTTAAAGCCAGGAGAGAGGGCTGGCAAAAAGCAGCAGACAAATTAATGTGTAAATACTGTCCATGGTAGATGTTTCTATCACTTTCTACAGTATTAATTTTTGCATTTTAATAATCTCATATTTACTTTGTTCTTTTATGTCAGAGCCTCCACGGGACCCACTAGAACATGGGGACAAGTAAAAGTGAAATACAAGAATATTCTACAAAATGGTAGCCTTTAATTATTATACTTTATTTTAAAAAGGCACTTGTTATGTCAAGAGATCCAAATTTCAGTGTCATTCCTTAGATACGGGAAGTAAAGGACACGTGCAAACTGGGAATTTTAACAAAAAAAAAAAAAACAATCTTTATCCATAAAAAATGAAAATCTTCCTTTTTCAAGTCATCCACAGTTTACACGGTAAAACTTTATTGCTCCGTGGCTAGATAATCCATCCATAGTTTTTTCTAATACAATATACGGCTCGACAGGAAGCAAGCCTTTCAAAGTAAACTAAACTTCACAATAAAATGGCCCGAACAAATCTTCTTACTGAATAGGATAAAAATAAAAAGCAAACCACCATACAAATAACTTAAAATTTTAGATTTATGGCTCCAACACCACTTTTTCCTCTTTAAAAGCCACTGTTAAATGATGTGTTTGTCTGTTTATAACAGCCACCAAGAAAAATCTCTACACTGTCGCGCTGCTCTAAAGGATCCTGTCTATTGCGCAATACGCGATTAATTCGAAAAACTCTGCAAATTATTCTTGCACCTTCCGCAACAGGTTGCAGTCGTAAAAATGGACATGGATACGACAGACTTCCCTATCTCCTCCGCTTATACAGCCGTGATCTAATCTTGTTTACATGAAATAAGCCTGCTCTGGAGCAGGCTCAAGCTGGCGCACTTGTTGCTATGACAACAAGTGCAGGAAGTCTTTCGAAGAACCAAACGATCCAAGATCATGCCAAATCGTCAACAATGAAATCCTGCTAACTGAGTTAGTGACGTACGAAGAACGGACCCCTGGTCAGGTGTTGCCATGGAAGCGCGCCCATGAGCAGTACTAATAAGGACCTGGTGTTGTCAATCAGCCTCATGAGGGAAAATCCATTTTGATTGAGATGGAGGGGAGATGTTTTGGTTTTGGTCTAGGATTTGGAGTATTGTTTTGATTTGTTGAAGTTGAATGTAAATTGTTTTTTTTTTTGTTTTTCCTCTAGAGGTTTTAATTAAGTTTGTTCACTGAATATAAATTGTAAATGTTGTAAAGGTTTTCACCCCAGTTAATTTTTAGTTGGTACAGGCTGGTGCTTTAAGAGCTGGGTTGTTCCAATATGGGTGAGTCTGTTTTTTTGTTTGTCCTGCACTGTTGGAGAAAGTGGAATCCCTGCTCCTCTGCTGTTTAATGTAAGGTCTGCCTTTTCACATTTTTTTGGCAAATATCTATAAAAAAAAAGAAACAGAGCTCTACAATTTTTGGACTCAGTCTGATTTTTTTCCCTTTTTGTGTGTTTTCTGCACTATACTGGTCATTTTGAAGTCCCTAAGGTTTTTGCTTTGCCATGCAAATCCTTACAAGATTATTTTTTTTATAACCACGCACTTTAATATTGGAAGCTCTTTGCTACCATCTAAAGCCCAGAGTTTGGCTAACATCTGCTTGTTGTTTTTACAGTAAAAGTCTGAATCCGAAATACTGTAATTATAGATTGTACAGAAGCTTATATTTTAATTTACCTTAAAAACCCTGTAGGGCAATAAATGCATAAACAAAATAATATAAATACATGACACTGAACAATGAGCTTAGTTACTAATGTGTTCAGTTATGCCTACTGTCACAATCTTGTATCGTATTTAATTTTTTTATCTATTGTGTTTGTGTGCTATTTTTGCATTAAAGTAGTTCACTTAATTTAGCTTTTCTTTTCAACAACATAAGCAGCACTTGTTTTTTTTTATAAAATACCAAAATAAAAAGACAGGCAGTAAGTTATGAATCTTACACACCCAAATACAGCTGTATAGGTGACACCGTATCAATAGATCTGAGTATAAATTAATCTCAGTATCATTTTAGCTGTTCTGTAAAGTCTTAGAGGTTTGTTAGAGAACAGTAGAGAACAAATATGCATTATAAAGATGAAGGAACACCTCAGTTAAGCCAGGGACAACGCTGTAAAGGAGTGTAAAAAAAGAATATTCCAAGCTTTGAATGGCTCACGGAACTGTGTTCACCCCATCATCTGTAAATGAAAAGAGGATGGCGAGTACAAATTTACCAATCCATAACTGTCCACCTAAACTGAAACGGTGGGAAAGTGAACATTTTTCAGAAAAGCAGCCAAGAAACCAGTTGGAACTGTGGAGTAGCTGCAGAGAGCCGCAGCTCACTTGAAATCCCAACTTAAATCAAACACTCCACAAATTTGACTATAAGGGGAGAGTGGCAAGATACGTTTTTTGAAATAATCCATAAGTAGTTCTACTCACTGTTTGTCACAAGCCTAAAAAAATAAACCTATTAATCAATCACTTAATCTGGATGGCATTAAATTGGCCTCTGGTAATAAAGTGAAGTCTTGGTGCTATTTTTGACCAAGACATGTCATTTAAATCCCATATTAAACACGTTTCTAGAGTTTCCTCTTTTCACCGCCGGAATATTGTCAAAATTAGAAACATTCTGTCCAGGGGTGATGCTGAAAAACTAGTCCATGCATTTGTTACTTCAAGGCTGGACTATTGTAGTTCTTTACTATCAAGAAGTCCACAAAATGCAGTTTGAAGTCTACAGCTGATCCAAAATGCTGCAGCAACAGTTCTGATGAAAATCAACAAGAAGGATCATATTTCTTATTATTATTTGCTTCTGTGCTTTTTTGTCTCTCTTTTTGTGTCTCTGTTCTGTCTTCTGTAACCCCCAGTCAGTCGAGGCAGATGACCGTTCATACTGAGCCTGGTTCTGCCGGAGGTTTTTCCTTCCCGTTAAAGGGGAGTTTTTCTTCCCACTGTCACTTCATGCTTGCTCAGTGAGAGGGATTGCTGCAAAGCCATGTACAATGCAGACGACTCTCCCTGTGGCTCTACTCTTCTTCAGGAGGATTGGATGCTGCTTGTCAAGACTTGATGCAATCTATTCCTTAGATAGGAAATTGTTTCGACCAATCTGTATAATCTGATTGAATTTGACTTTGGAAAGTGCCTTGAGATGACATGTTTCAAGAATTGGTGCTATATAAATAAAATTGAATTGAATTGAATTGAACACAGCAAACATGTGGTCAAATAAGCCAAAAAAATTAACTATTTGGTGAACATCCAAATCAAAGTCTGGTGACATTGCACATCACCCTAACACAACACTACTATGAAACATGATGGTGGCAACATCATACTGTGGGGATGGGGATCTTTCTTCAGCGGGAACAGGGAAGCTGTTCACATTTAAGACGAAAATATATGAAGCTAAAAACCTGGGTCATACTGTAAAACACTGTGTAGAAGTTAGTCAGGGAACACTAACCTACCTGAAGTATGTTTGCTTTCCAAGTGGTGTGCTGTGGAGGAGAAGAATAGAAAAACTCACCCATCAGTGGTGTGGACTGGACTGCTGGAGGACAGAGGAGCACTGAACGGCTGTGGCCTCGAGTCCCCAATGCTGCGATTATCTGAGAAATATAAGGCAAACAATCATATAAGGAAAAGAATAAAAAATAAAAATAGAAACGTATTCAGAGTAAAAATAAAGAAATCAGGAAAAGGGCAACTAAAAGAGAAAAGAGAACATTGTATTTTACTTGCAGTAAATACAAAGTTGGTTGAAAACAAAAGGTCTGAAGATAGTGAAGCTATTTCATAGGAGAAGTGTCCCTACCTTGCTGTTCATTTTTACAATCAGAGTCTGGCAGCAATGAGCGTCAGAAAGCGAGGAAAAAAAGGAGAAGTCAGGAGCTCAAAGCAGGACTGAAGAAGCGTTTCAGAAGTAACGAAAGCATTGGGCACTAGGGGGAGCGCTCAACCATAATAAAGCTACTTTTTGATACCATAAGGTAAAGTTTTTAGGATTTTAACTGATTGTCCAGTTAAAACCAACGGCAGGTTGGTTTTAGATGTGAAATACACAGCTTGACAACAAATATGTTTGCATATTTACCACTTGATCACGTTTTTATCACACGGAGTGCAGTGAAAAACTATTTGCCCCCTGGTTTCATTTTGTTTCTATTCTGTCACTACTCAATGTTTCAGCTCCTTCACAACTATTAATATCAGACAAATACAGCATAAACTGAGTGAGTACAAAATGCAGCGTTCAAATGATGGTTTCATTTTTTTAAGGGAAACAAGCCATCCAAACCCGCCTGACCCTGTGTAAAAACGTTCCAAAACCTGATTACTAGTCATGTCACCTCTGGCATCAACAGCTACCATCAACCGTCTCTGATAACTACTAATGAATTTTATTACATGGATGCGGAGCTATGCGGCTGTAGCCTCGCTGGTGTGCCAGTAGCACAATCCAAGGGCGACAGAGCTTAAGTTCACAAACTGATGGCCGGACATTTTAATTTTGGATTTTCTGGTAGAGAGCAGAATTCTTGGTTCCATAAATTACTGGAATTCGTCCAGGTCTGGAAGCAGCAAAGTAACCCAGGACCATCACACTACCACTACTCTGCTTGAATGTATACTTTATCTGAAATAATGTTAGTTTTCCGTCAGATATAAGGAGACTTACCTTATAAAAACGGCTCCCAGTGTGGTTTATGGAATCCCAAAGCCTTAGAACTGGATTTGTAACCCTTTCTTGATTTCCTTTTTACATCAGGGCGTACTTTTGATTTTTTAAGATCTACTCTACTTCATGCTGTTAGATAGTTTCAGTTGAAGAGGTAGTCTGGTTCCACAAGACTAGTGGTAATGAAATTCAGCTCAGCTGAAGTCAATAATGGGGGTGATTATTTATGAGCTTCAAATAACGGGGTTTTTTTTTCTAAATAAATGAAATCCGATGCTATTTTGTATATACTGTACTTAGTTTATATTTGTCTGACAGTAACATTTGTGTGGTGATCATAAATATTTAGGTGTGTAGGATCAGTTACAAAATAGGAAAATATATAGGGCAGGCACTTGATGGCAGGCACTGACCTTGTTGATGAGGTTTTAGTCCCAGAGCAGACAGAGGTGTCTTTGTCAAACCTGGAGTAGATCGAGCTAAAACAATGAAAAAACAGATTAAAATTACTGTTGTTGCACAAGATGCTTGTCTTCTGTCCAAAAATGGCAAAATATAAATGGAACATAAAAACAAAACTTGCAACAAAATTGCATTAAAATAAAGTTGGTCGCACAAAAAAGGAGAAAATGCCTCAGATGCTGTTGATACCAGCAGGTGTTGTTGGTTATTACAATGATTTACACTGAGCTTTTACTGCAAATTTAGAAAAGGCGTTTTTTTAAGCAAAACATATAAGCTACTAACCCTTCCATTTCATGCCCAAAAAGGAATTTTAATCAGGATCTGAAATTTATATTAAATCAGTGTATGTAATATCATGATTTGGGCTTACCTCTGCTAGAATCATTTGATTGTACTGCTTGAGTAATTCCATCTTAACTATTCAGTTAATTCAGTATTTATAACATCTCTAATTCACATTTACAGTTAGTCCCAGAAATATTTGGACAGTGACACAGGTTTTGTTATTTTAGCTGTTTATGAAAACAAATTCAGGATACAATTATATAATCAATATGGGCTTAAAGTGTAGACTTTCAGCTGTAAACTGAGAGTATTCACATTCAAAATGGAGCATGGGTTTAGGAATTACAGCTCTTTAATACTTAGCTGCCTCTTTTTCAAGGTTCCAAAAGTAATTGGATGAAGACTATAAAATAAATAACAAGGACATGGTCTCCTCCCTCGTTAACCTGTCATCAATTAAGCTGTTAAAGGGTCTGGAGTTGATTCCAGGTGTGGCGTTTGCATTTGGAAGCTGTTGCTGTGAACACACAACATGTGGTCAAAGGAGCTCTCCGTGGAGGTGAAACAGTCCATCCAGAGGCTGAAGAAAAGAAGAATCCATCAGAGAGATAGCAAAAATGTTGTGAGTGGCGAAATCAACAGTTTGGTGCATTCTAAGAAAGAAAAAAAAGAGTGCACTGGTGAACTTAGGAACTGAAAGAGGCCTGTCCACGGAAGACAACAGTGGTGGACGATCACAGAATCCTTCCATGGTGAAGACAAACCAGGAAGTAGGTGTATCAGTATACCATAAAAAGAAGACCTTATGAGAGTAAATACAAAGGATTCACCACAAGGTGTAAACCATTAATCAGCCTCAAAAATAGAAAGGCCAGAATTGACTTAGCCAAACAACACCTGAAGAAGCCAGCCCAGTTCTGGAACAGCATTCTTTGGACAGATGAGACTAAGATCAACCTGTACCAGAATGATGGGAAGAAGAAAGTTTGGAGAAGAACTGGACCAGCTCATGACCCAAAGCACACTGAAAAAACATGGTGGAAGCAGTGTGATGGCATGGCTTCCAATGGCACTGGATCACTTGTGTTTATTGATGATGTGACAAAAGACAGAAGCAACCGGATGAAGTCTGAAGTGTATAGGGATATACTTTTGTCTCAGATTCAGCCAAATGCAGAAAAGTTAATTGGACAGCGCTTCACAGTACAGATGGACAATGATCCAAAACATACTGCAAAAGCAACCTAAGAGTTTTTAAAGCAAAGAAGTGGAATATTCTGCAAAGGCCAAGTTAATCACCAGATCTCAACCCAATCGAGCATACATTTTATTTGCTCAAGAGAAAACTTGAGGCAGAAAGACCCACAAACAAGCACCAACTGAATACAGCTGCAGTAAAGGCCTGGCAAAGCAGGAGGACACCCAGCGTTTGGTGATGTCTATGGTTCCAGACTTCAGGCAGTCATTGCCTGCAAAGGATTTTCAACAAAATACTGAAAAGTAACATTTTACTTAGGGTTATGTTTATTTGTCCAATTACTTTTGAGCCCCTGAAATGAGAAGAGTTTGTATAAAAACAGCTACAATTCTTACATAGTTAATCATATATTTTTGGTCAACACCTTGAAATAAATGTTAAAGTCGGCACTTAAATTGCATTGTAGTTGTTTCATTTCAAATCCAATGTGGTGGCATGCAGAGCCCAAATCATGAAGATTGTGTCACTGTCCAAATATTTCTGGCCCTAACAGTACATATCATTGTTTTATTTTCTGAAATTTTCTTTGTTAATGTATTTCAGTTATAGATGCTGTGTTTCTTTTGATGTTTATGAATCATTATTGGACATCATGAAAAGCTTTACAAGCGTTTAAGCATATGTGTCTACAGAACCCTTTGGTGTCATTGTTTTTGGATTCATGCAAAATCCCTTGTTGACATTTGAATAAGAAGAAGACAGCTGGATAAGTGTTTGACAGAAAACACAGACTGACACTTAAGCAAAGTAAATATTTGTGGAGCATGTGTCTGCAATGCAAGATTGTAACCATGAAGATGGCATAACTTCACGATGTTAAGTTTCTGGCCGACGATGGAGTGCAGATTAGGATGCCATTTACGTGTCCACAACATGTAAGACTGTACTTATTTTTAGATAAGTACAGAGAAATACAGGAGGGCAGTCCATAAAAACTGTTTTAACAGTAAAAATGTCAAATTGATTAGAGATTATATTGCTGTGGGGTTTCTTAAAATGAAATTAAAACTCCTTTAAACATCGCCTCCTGTTCTGCATATTTGTTCTCCATGTAAAACAGATGCCAATATGATGAATGAGCCACAATGTGACGATAAAATCAGATTTGCAAACACCAGCTTTCTTTGTACATGTTAGCGATGGAGACCTGCAAATGTTTGTTCAAGCAAATACAGAATTTGTGTTTGGAATTGTGTCGTGGCACATCTCTTTAAAAACATGTACTTTTTGCCTGTCTGTCCAGTGTACTTAAGGGTGTAGTCACACCTGCCACATTTGCTTTGTTTTAAACAGACCGGAGTTTGTTTTCTCCCTTGGTCTGGACATTTTGTGCAGGTGTGAATGCACTCAAGTGAACACCGGTCCAGACCAAACAACCAGATTGAGAGCCACTTTTTGAGGGGGTATCAATCCGCTTCCAAATGAACTCTGACCTGGTGGGAATACGAAATGGCCTCAATCCGACCCAACTACGGAAAACATATGTTTCATTGCACTTAACAAGCCATTGTAGCAGACTGAACTACTACTAAAATCATTCCTGTTGCTTAGCAACGTTGATGCCAGCTTGCTGGGGGACTTTGGCTTGCAGGACACATTCTACAACACCATTACAAAATTTAAAGGCATACTATGCAACATTTTTCAGTTAATTAATGTGTTCCATACCGTTTTGGATGAATAAATGAGTCATTTCAGGTCGAACAAAGGTTTTCTCGGCCGCCCTGGGGGTCTGTGTGGGAAATACCGCACTTGCTATTGCAAGAGCTCACGGCCCGCACACACAGAAGTCTCGTTTTACGGCGAGAACTCCATGTGTTTTTTGCCCTTCCATTCAGTATATGCACGCGCGAAAGCAACAACAAAGAACCGCGTGTTAACGTCAAATAAACATGCAAGCATATCGAGTTTTATTATTATTATTATTATTTTTTATTTATTTTTTTATGTTGGCGTTACCGCGGCGGCGGCTTGGCGAGGCAGCGGCTTGGCGAGGCGGCATAAAAAAAAAAAAAAAATAATAAAACTGGCGAGGCGGCGACGGCCGCGGCTGAAGCTTGATGTTCATACCTTCACTGTGTTAGTCATTGTTTGTACTGACGTTTTTTCCACTTTTCGTTGCGTTCGCCTGTCTGCTAAGCTCAAAACAACCGCGCCTAGCTTGACGGAGAAACCAGAACAGCTGAGCATCTTTACGACAGTGCACTTTTACTTTCGCCCTCTGGGGGGAGCCTCGCTGGAAAATCAACCCCGGTTGCATAGTATACCTTTAAATAAAATTTCTAGAAACCTGCGTTGAATAAGCTGCTCTTCCCACTCACAATGATTTATTGGCTGTAGTAGCAGCACAAAAATGCAAAACAGAGGTGTTGCACGCAGGATTTCCAGAAGAGTTTTCCTCCATTTCTGGGTCTATGCCATAGTCATTTGTCCAAATGGGAGCAACGATTGTCATACGCATGGTTTGCAAGTTACAGTTCACTTACAAAAAGTACAATGTGGAAGCAAACTGCACCAAACGAAAATAATAAAGTCCACTGTTGTTCCGGACCAAACAAGCCGACCTAAGAGCTTTCCTGGTGTGAATACACCCTAGCAAAACCAAAAAAAACTGATTTGGTTCCATCACATAAAACTTAACTAAAAACCTAAGCAAACAAACATCTTTACAAGTAGAAATAATTTCTTAATGTGGCATTTGTTTTTCTTCTAAATGTGCTCAAATTAATGGTTAGATTTTAAAATTTTCTTCAATGTGAGGTTCAACTTCTGTAATAAAAGGTTAAATTATTTTGATTTGAAATTATTTCAATTATTTAAGATTTTTTTTAAAACATCTCAATACTTTAAAGAAGGCAAAAGAAGAGTGCAAGACCTTAGAAAACAGTTGACAAGTTTTTTGTTGCTTGGCACCTGATTTAATCATATAGATCAGGGGTGTCAAACATACGGCCCGCGGGCCGAATCTGGCCCGCCGAACAATTTAGTCCAGCCCTGTGGCTAAATACATTATCATTATAAAAAAATAAATTAAAAAAATCCCCAGCGTCCTGTCTGGCAATGTGGCAATAAGAGGCCACAAAAAGCTCATCAGATTTGACTTTCACAAGTGGACAAGATAAAAGGAAGAGAATGATAAAACAATTATTGAAAAAAACATGTACTTTGTTTAATTGAAAATATGCAGTTCCTATATTGTCCACGAGGGGCGCTGTGTTTTAATTAGCAGATTAAGCTTCAGGTGTGGAAAAATTCAAATCATTTCTTAATTTTTATCTGTTTGATGTATTTTGTCATGCAGGACATTGTTTTTAAGTTTCAAAAAATGTGAATGAATGTTTTTCAACATTGTATAATCACTGTGATCAGTTCTTATGCATAATGCACAAGTAAATGTTTAACTGAATAAAAGTATTGTTGAAATTGCACATACTTTTCTTAAAAACGCTGAGGTTATTCATAATATATTGTGTAAAAGTGAAATTAACTTAATATAACAATGAACAAGTCCACATTTATTAGTTCTATTTAATTTTGCAATGAGTTAACTCGTGTGGCCCTCTTGAGATCAGATTAAGCTGAATGCGGCCCCTAAACCAAAATGAGTTTGACACCCCTGATATAGATACTGTTTTCTACTCAATCCACAAGTTATAAGATCTTTTGGTTTGTGTGGGAAGTCCACATTAGCAGTAGCATTTCACCAGCTAACTGATGAATGCTTCAGTGAATAAAAGTTCCACCCAATGCAAATAGCCCTACATAAGGATACCACAGCAGCAGGTATAATTTCCAAATCTCCTTGGATCCTCCCTGCTCCACAGAGCTAGTTCATTTGTATAACAATGCAGCACCTCTTTACCTGCAGCCTACTTCTCCTGAGTCTATTTGCAGTATCTGCCAAGTATGCTTATGTTAAAGAAGCAAAGACTTGGTCTGAAGCTCAGCAGTACTGTCTGCAGGAATACGCTGGACTGGCTCCTATCAGCAACCAACAGGACATTGTAAAAATGATGAAGCTTGTCGGCAGGGACGGTGTGCTAACTTGGACAGGGACGGAGGTGAGCAACAAGGTGATGTTTTGGGGAGGTGGAATAGTCTCTGGGTTCTTTAAAGCTCCGGATGAATCAACAGACACGCCAGAAGCAAGCAGTGGCTCTGTTCCCGACAACATGTACGATTTTTTCCAAAAAAGAGCCCCCTTCTTCTGCTACAAACCGGTTGTTGTGAGAGAGAAAAAGAGCTGGGAGGACGCCTGGAACTACTGCAGGGAGCACCATAATATGTTGGCAAGTGTGGCATCCGAAGCAGAGGTGCAGCTCATGCAGAGAGAATTAAGCAAATTTCCCACCACGGAACGTGTCTGGATCGGTCTGCATTTCTTCCCCAGGGATGGGTGGCTGTGGGTGGACAACCAGTCCCTGGATTATGAGATCTGGGGCTCAGGAGGAAAGCCACAGTGTCCTAAAATCAATATGGAGTGTGCAGCTTTGACGGTGAACAGACTGAATATGAGTAACATACTACCACGTACTACCAGTTCCCAATCTGGAACACCGATAATTAATTACTTTGGTGCCACTGAATTTACTTCAGATGAATCTGGGCAGAACTCAGGAGTATCTGGAGGTACTACAGGTGGAGCAGCAGATAATTCAGCTGGATCTGAAACGAGCTCTGGAAACTCTGGACATAACTTTGGACAATCTGGGGGTAATTCAGGTGTATCGGGAGCTACTTCTGGACAATCTCAAAGTACTTCTAGGGAATCCAAAAGTGCCTCAATAGATTCTGAAAGTACTTCAGATGAATCTGGGCAGAACTCTGGAGTATCTGGAGGTACTACAGGTGGGGCAGCAGATAATTCAGCTGGATCTGAAACGAGCTCTGGAAACTCTGGACATAACTTTGGACAATCTCGGGGTAATTCAGGTGTATCTGGAGCTACTTCTGGACAATCTCAAAGTACTTCTAGGGAATCCAAAAGTGCCTCAATAGAATCTGAAAGTACTTCAGATGAATCTGGGCAGAACTCAGGAGTATCTGGAGGTACTACAGGTGGAGCAGAAGATAATTCAGCTGGATCTGAAAAGGGGCCTGGAAACTCTGGACATAACTTTGGACAATCTCGGGGTAATTCAGGTGTATCGGGAGCTACTTCTGGGCAATCTCAACGTACTTCTAGGGAATCCAGAAGTGCCTCAATAGAATCTGAAAGTACTTCAGATGAATCTGAAGCTACTTCAAGTGAATCTGGAAATATTCCTGAAGAACCTGAAAGTATCTCAGGAGAACCTGGAAGTAATTCGGATGAACCTGAAGGTACTTCAGTTGGATTTGGAAGTAGCTCAAGAGTTGGGTTTAATCCTTCAGATAATAATGTGTGGGAGGTAAATGATTGTGAGGATAAACTGCATTTTATCTGCTACTGACCAGAAGTTCATTCTATGAATAAATAAGTAGAGTGCTGGATTTTTAAGTCAATATTTATTGATTTATTTCTAGATGAGATTTGTTTGACATGTGTGTCTTTGTCAGAAAATAGATTTGTATGATTTAATCTGCAATGACAAAAAAATTATTGCTATTGTTTAAAAATCAAAGGTGCAGGTTTAATTTAAACTTTATGGTTTATAGTTTACTTTCTGATTATTTGGATTTTGCTGTTTGAATAAATTTTAATTTAGTTTAGTTTATGTCAGAAAAGAAAATTAGTTTAAATGTTGATCTGATCTTCCTTGCAACACAAGATTTTAATGGATGTTGTTTATTATGTAACATGACCGCTAGCTGTATTTTTTCCTATGTTAGCTTATATATGCATTTTCAACTTGTAAAGATGAAATAAAGAGGAATCCAGTACAATTAAGTTTAGAATCCTTATTTCAAGAGTGACAATGGAATTCTTACCACTACCTTCAAAAGCAGGACTGTTGCAATTCCGTCCAGACTCATCACCCTCAAATGCTTCCCGGTAACTGTGCATAGGACCCTGGAGAAAAAAAAAAGTTTTGTCAGCTTCAATTAGGAAACCTCCAAAGTTTTTTGATCAAACATCAGTAAATTTACTGTAATCAGAAAAAATGGAAGGAGGAACATCCAGACTTATTTTTGTTTAACCCATTCAGCCATTTCTCTAAATTGATTTTCATTTTTTTTTCTATTTATTCAAACCATTTCTTGCAGAAAACAAAACTATTAATATTGAATAGTCACATTTACCACAGTGATTGCAGGATGAAGGCAAAACTAGTTGTGGACTGACCTGGAAAGGAGCTCTTCCTATAGAAATATGCCAGTAGACAAAGGTTTATTTATGTTTTTAACTTTTTTTAAATTATTTTTTTGTTTGTTTTCAAGTCTTTCATGCATGAGTTGTTGCAAAAATTATTTTTTAATTTTTTTCGATCAACTTCAAGACTATTAAAAATAATTTATTAATTTGTTTGTAAAAAAAAAAAATCCCAGATATTGTCCTATATTGTTCAGTTTATTGGAAAATAAACAGGCCTTTTCTCAAAAATTTTAGCTCGTACTCTACATGCTCATGTCAAAGCCCTCATTTAAAATCCCTTTTCAGTTCCCACTAACAGTAAACAATAATGTTGTTCATAGCCGTAAGCAAAGGGCATACCAAAATGGGTATTTGACAAATTGTTTTGTTAACTTACACCTGGTGGCCTGTAGGTGGCAGTGAATGAAGGGGTACCACTGAGCTATAAAATACACTGGAGTGCTAATCACCGTCTGTTTGAACGATTCACTTTGAAGCCACCAGCCGCCATATTGGTACTCCCTATTTTCCTCAGTAACTAGGGAATATGTGCGCTACAGCATCGAATAACGAGGATTTTCTCATGTTCAGGGGGAGCTTAAAACTTTTAAAATGTCAAATGCCATATACTTTTATGTTATGTTCTAAAACTATCAATTACTGAGAAAGTCATGTGCTGAAATATTTTGCATTTTATTCATTTAAATATATATGTTTAACATTCATAAATATATAAATAACAATATACAAAAACATATATTTACATATGTGTATACATATGTATACATATATACATATACACATACTTATATATACATATATTTAATATGAATAACGTAAAATATTTTAGCACCTAATTTCCCAGTAGTTGATAGTGTTAGGACATCCACTGACTGTAGAATTACATGTGAAACGTTTTCACACAGCCAGAAAACTGCTTGTTGTTGCAACCAAATCCTATGGGATTCTGTGAGAGTAGGGAGTAGCAAGATGGCGGCCAGTGACTTCAGTTTTTCGGCAAAATCAGCACTCCAGTGTATTATATAGCTCAGTGAGGAGTACCAGTAAGTGAAGCGAGTTCAATAAAGTGACTTTTATGAAGTGTACATGCTAGCTGTGTCCAAATTCAGAGGCTGCCAAGACCGCAAAGACTAAACTGAAATGGCTGTGAGATTGGATGGTTTAGCCTTCATCAGTTGTTCCTGTCCCTTACTTCAGCCCCTTAACTTCTGTCACCTAGCTACTGTCAACATATAACTTGAAGTTGTCAAGCCGTGAAAATGGAAAACAAAGAAGAAAAAAAAAATCTTAGAATTTTAAGAATTCTAAGATTTGCCTGACTGGTATACCTCAGTGATATAAAAGTTATTCACAAAGCACCCAGGCCCTTAAGATAACTCCTAAAATGAAAATTAAAATGTTAGGAGTAGTGAGGAGGACATTTTGCAAGCTTCAGCAGGGAAGATGGTGGAAACAGAGAGTGCTCATTTGCTACTTAAACAGTAAAGGAAATGAACACATAAACTTATTTAACAAACATGCAATTAGTAATATGTAGACAACATAAACTTTATTTCTCCCATAGTCAGGAATTAAATAGTTTCAGCAGCTTGACAGATCAAAGCTCTAGTAACATAACTTTATTAAGGATAAATAAATGATTAAGAAATATATTGAATAATCATGAATAAAAATTGGAGAAATATACAGACTATAATGCAGAAGAATTTTTATGTAACTTACAGAAATGCTCTAAATAATAAACATTTTAGAAGACACAGCTCGTATTGCCAAAAGTATTGTGTTGCCCCTTCAGATTGCTGAATCCAGGCGTTACGGTCACTTCCATGGAAAAAGGGGTTTCCATAAGATTTCCTTGCTACTAAAGTCAACTGTTAAGACTGGTTCACACTGCAGGATAATTAGCCCTGCTCTCCCCCGTACGACAGGCCCCGACTATTAAGGTGGCTCTTAAAATAATCTGTAGAAATATTCCTGCCGTGTGTGGTGTGTTAAGAGTGATCTGGTCCACTTGGTAGAACGGAGATATTCAACATGTTGGATTGCCTTGCCCTGCCGT
The DNA here is from genome assembly GCF_011125445.2 of Fundulus heteroclitus. Classification (NCBI taxonomy): domain Eukaryota; kingdom Metazoa; phylum Chordata; class Actinopteri; order Cyprinodontiformes; family Fundulidae; genus Fundulus; species Fundulus heteroclitus. Next base: position 28,343,124 of record NC_046384.1, read on the forward strand.
GTGAACTAGCCTGTAGTGGTATCATAACAAGATGAAAATGATTGGCAACAGGGGAAACAATATTGGCCAAATGAAGTCAGAATAGAGTCAGAGGTCGCAAATGCATAGTTTACACAGTCAATAGCAGGTCTCCAAACCTGGCCTTTATATCTGCATCCAAAGAGTGCACATAGATCTTCATGGAACTGGTTTACATAGTCAAGGAACTCCGGTTCTGCCGGAGGTTTTCCTTCCCGTTAATGGGGAGTTTTTCTTCCCACTGTCGCTTCGTGCTTGCTCAGTATGAGGGATTGCTGCAAAGCCATGTACAATGCAGATGACTCTTCCTGTGGCTCTACGGTTCCCCAGGAGTGAATGCTGCTTGTCGGAACTTTGATGCAATCAACTGGTTTCCTTATATAGGACATTTTTGACCAATCTGTATAATCTGACCCAATCTGTATAATATGATTGAACTTGATTTTGTAAAGTGTCTTGAGATGACATGTTTCATGATTTGGCGCTATATAAATAAAATTGAATTGAATTGAATTGAAAGTTTTGGATGCAGTCGTGTAAAGCACACCGGCACAGGTCTCTAAAGGAGTGGAGCGATGTTCTCTGAAGTGACCTATAATGCCAAATCCAAAGCATGGCTCTGAGTTTGGCAGTTGCAAGTATCTGAAGATAATTTGGGAGATTCTGGAAGTACTACACGTGAAGACAAAAGTACTTTTAGAGTACCTCTAGAGAAATTGGAAGTACTTCAGAAGACTTTCTGCTCCAGACCCCAAAGCAAGGTTGAAAGGAAGATCCATAAAGATGTATGAGCGAGTTTGGTGTGAAAGAACTAGAGTGGAGATATTTTTTTTTTTTTTTTAAATCACTGCTCACAGTGCATGAAGAGCAAAAGTTTATTTTACAAATAGTCAACTTCTCTTGTACTAAGTACTGCTGTATTTTATTTGATCCAGTGTCGTTAAAAGAGCATGCACCAGTTCCTGCTGGGAACTAAGTATTCAACCCGGTCTATTTAGGTGTTTGACTTTACCTCTTTGGGCCTTCCTCCCGGGTTCAGAGCCAGATTGTTGGCGAAGTCCGGCGAGTGGGAAGCAGAAACATTATCATGGCCACTCTGGTAGTGCCCCTCGCTTGTTGTCCGGCGCCTGCCTGTCTCCTGCGTCACCTCCGGGGTCATTCCTCTAGAGCGAACACCTGAAACCCCCGAAATGTTTACTGCAGAACTCAGCATGTGCTTTCCATTAAAGCCTGTGGAACATTTTACAGCAAGCTATACCACAAGCAAACACATATGCACAAACACTCACACCTAAAACTGGTGGAGCCAAGCGTGATTTACTTTTTAGAATCTTACTGGGTAAAAAGAAGACACTGCAGGGTGTAGAAAGTAAAACTATATGATTGGGATGTAGAAAAAAAGTTAATGGGAGGCAGGGAAAAAAGGTTAACTAAATGAGAAAATTAAAAGTGAGGGAAAATGGACAAACCAGAGAAGGAATAGGAGCGATGGCGGTCAGATTGTTGGGATGTCATGCTTTCACTGATGCCCCGAATACGAGCGTTGTATTCTGCTCCAGGGGAGGATATTCAGGTGATGGAGGGGAAGCAGTAGGTGGAGAAGGAGGAGGGGGTGAAAAAAAGGTGCAGGGAAGGAGGCAATAAAACAAAAGGTTTTCCACAGAGATTAAATAAACAAAAAACAGGAGGAAAAGACAGAAAAGGAATCAAAATATAGAAATGATCTCAGAACTATGAGAGATGATGTGTATTTAAACTTTTGATCCACTAGGAGACACCAGAGAGCTTACTTAGGTGAAAGTGCATTTTGAATGCAGATAATGCATGGAAGCTCCTGCATGCTTGGCTATTCTTATTCTCCTTCCCATCTCTGCTGTCACCAGCTCTACTTCGTTTCAGCTGCAGAGCTAATTTTACGAGTCCAGGTCAGTTCTCCAGCACTGCACCCCACCATGAATCTGTAACACAAACTGCTGAAAGCTGCACTGCTCACGTTCTGCTACAGCCCCTGTCAGCATTTTAGAAGCAATCAGGTACCATTTGTATCATTTCTATGACATAAGCTAGAATTCTGCCATCTTCCTAAAACTTGTTTTTTGTGAATATCTTCCTTTTTATCGGTAAACATTAAGAAAAAACAAATCTGACTCTAGAAGGGCTCATACTTATAGTTGAATATAAACCATAACATCAATGTATGTACATTATAAGGACCTCACTTACACTGTAGCTCTTACCTATTACTTTACTTGTCTTAATCTGGAAGAAAACACTCTAATGTGTTTTTATCCCCACTTCGTCCGACATAATCCTGGTCTGTAAAATGAGTGAAGCAGACTCAGTTTGTGGTTCCTAGCAGACCTCCATCTCCATCTTTTACGATATCATACAAAGGCTTATTTATTTCAGTAATCCATCTTAAAAAGAAAACACAAAGAGATATGTGCTTATTTCTGTTCATTCTGATTAGTATGCCTTAATGCTAAATAAAAAACCCAAAATTCTGTTTATCAAAAGACATGATTATTTTACAGTCATTTAAAAAGGTGTTGATAAAGAAAAATATACGAAGCTTAATATTCAAAGCATGCTTTATCCAGGCATATTACTAGTAGGTTTAGTGGTAGGAAACACAGAGGTGGCCTACGGTGCTCAAGCATCAGAGAGAACCGCAAATTTTCCAGAATTAGCTATGAATTGGGGTATCAGCAAGGTTCGACACCTGCTCACAATTTAATGACCATATTTACTGTGTCACATTAGTCTAACCTGTTAAATGACAAACCAGAGACAACAATGCAAACAAGCAGAAGGCAGCTATTGAAGCAACCTTGGGCTGCCAAATGTCTTAGTAGACCTAATTGCTGCCATGCCACACTGCACTGATGCAGTAATTCATGAAGAAACAGTCCGTATTAGGTATTGAGTGCATACAGGGTTCAGTTTGTGCAAATACTTTTAGATAAGCAGATAATTTTATGATAAGAATTCTTTTTAACGGCTATTATATATTGTTCTAATTTTTTGGGTTTTCTTTAGTTGTTTCATCAAAATACTATCTTCATCCAAATGAACAGAAATAAACATTTGAAACAAATCAAATTTGTAGTGAATCTGTATATTTTATACATTTTCTTCAAAATAATTACTGAAATAAATGTATTTTTCAATTATATTCCAATTTATATAAATTCATATATATTGATGTAGTGACGAATCTTCAGTGGTAGTCAGAGTTGCGATAATACAAAAAAAAAAATCACATGTCTAACTTTTTGTTCGTTGCATTATCATTCAAGCTAAGTTTAGAAATTGTTTGCAGACCGGTCATCGTCTATTTGATAGGGTTTCGATAACTGTAAGTACGACAATGTTAACAACAAGATCTTCATCCACCATTTATGTCACCGTCATGGCGCCAACAAAGAAATTGTAAAGCGGTGCTGTTTTAGTCTTACCTTCTTGTTATAATGCGGTCCGGCCCCCTGCGGCTCCCATTGCTCATATACAGGGACCCTGGTATAACCTTTTTTTTTTCTGTAAACAATGTGCCGCGGTGTGACTAATCCCTGTAATTAGTATTGTAATCAAACTTTCTGGATTTGTCACTGGCACCGCATGAGGTGGAAGGAGACGGGACTGGTAGCTGGGCTTCTGGGTCGCTGCATGGGCCAGCGGGGCCCTTTGTTTTTTCAAATGTCCTACAAAACACTGCGTGGTTGCTCTATGGAAAACTTTGAGGGACATTAAATAGAAAAAACTTGTTTCTTCTACACAACAATGATGAAGCCGATCTTTATTTGTGCTTTTCTCAAATAGTGCAGAATAAATGTATAAATATATGATCTTAATAATTGAACTTTATTGATCTCACAATGGATAAATTCACTTCTGCATCTTAACCCATCCCCTTGGGGAGCAGTGGGCTGCCACTGTGTGGCACCTGGGGGTTAAGGGTCTTGCTCAGAGACCCAGAATGGCAGCTTGTAGGAGTTGAACTCAGAACCTCTGGGACCAAAGCTCTGTGCTCTAACCACTAGGCCACCACCCCCCTTTAGATCTTATAACTATAAGTAAACCTAGACATCATGATTTATTTCATGTTTGTTAAAGGATGATGATAAAGGGGAAAAGTTACCTCCAGAAACGTTCAGCACTGTGTTTGGAGCTTCCAGCAGTGTTGCTAAGTCCGCTCATTACCAGCGACTTTGGGTACAGACTGAGGGACTGCTGTTTGTTAGCGGTTAGCAGCTAGCATTAGCTTCCTCAAATTTCCTCATTTATCATTATTTTTCATCTCAGCTGTTAAGATAAACCGATACAACACACAACCTGAGTATTTTAGTTTTTCTGTATCAACAATGAGATTTTCAGTTGATAAAATAGTGAAAAACTCGAAAAGGTCCCATAAGTACCTCTAAAGGGTTAAAAGTTACAGTACTGTTTGTTTTTGTTGGTCTGAAACGTTTGAAGTTGAATTGCTTAATATGGCAATAATCTGTTTTAAGGGGCATCAATCTTGCTTTCTTGTATTAAAATTTCTCTCTGTTACTCCAAGCTTTGCTTGCAATGACTTCTGTTTGAACCCATGAAGGCACACTTACAAGTGACATAAAACTTGCAAATCTTACCAGCAATACGGTGAGCAACCAGGCCTTCCAAATTTAGAGTCTCTTCCTCTGCATCTTGCTCTCTTGGCAAGGGAGAAGAAGACAAATCCTTGGGTTGGGGTGTGAGGGCAGGAAGAGGTGAAGAAGAGGTGCTGTATCCTTGGTAAGGAGATTGCCCATGTGAGTCTGGGGAGTGTGAAACTCTGCTTGTTGAGTTTGTCAGTTTCTGGGGAGACTGCTGGCTAAGATTAGCAGAAGTATCAATGGGGTAGTGGTGGGTTGCTTGACATGTGTGGAGGTAGGGCTCAGGAGTGTGTGTTGGGGTGGTGTTCTGGTATTGGTAGCTAGAATTGGACCTTTGGGGGGAGCATGTTGGAGACTCTGTGACAGGACTCTGGTTTGGCACTGGAACCCTCCCAGCTGTCCGTAGTGGCTGATGATAGGTATTGTTCACTGATCCAGAGTTGTAGCCATGGATGGCAGAATCCCCTTGGTAGGATGGCCTAGCCAGGGTCTGGGAAAAGGGTATTTGGGATGAACTGAGGGTGTTATCTCCAGGAGGTGCACTGTGCGACTTAGACATGTGTGAGTTAATTGGATCTAAATCAAGCATCAGCATGTTTAGTGCCTCTATGGACTGCTCAATGTCTCGCTGTGAGGCTGAGGTTGGGAAATGAGGCAGGCTGTGGGTCGACTGAGGAGGAGGCCCAAAGGGATCATCTGGAAGACTATGCTGGTGCCAGTGGTTAAGACCTCTTTGAACTGCTTCTCGACTGCTGGTGCTCCTCTCAGGGGCCTTGGGCATTATTTTAGGGTTGGTCTCAGGGCTACTGGGTGGCTGATTACCGAAGGACTGGGAACGGTACATCCCTCCTCCATTTTGGTAGTTGTTGTATCCCCCCTGGGGCGAAGGTGAGTCTACGGACCTTTCCTGCATTGCTGTAGGAGTTCGCACTCCATGCACAGGCATTTCGTTCAGCTGTTCCCCAAGAACGTTTCTCTCAAGATATAGGCCGTCGTTCTGGCCACTAACTGGTGTTTGTGATTGGTAGTAGAGGCTAGCTGGTGTTGCCTGACCCTCTAATGATGAGAGGGTACCCAAACTATCCACACTATTGCCCTCTTGGCTATTAGGAAGCTCGTCATCAAGGATATCGGTTTCACGCTCCTCTGTTGATGGTGCCCCAAGAAGCCTGGTATGGGCCCCGTTGACATGCACCTGTGCTGGAACAAGGTGGCGAACCCCTCCCCCTGGACTGGTAGATGTGGACAGATAAGCCTGTCGCTGATTTGGTGGCTCAAGGCCGCTTAAAAGCTGGTTTAATTCTCGTTTCTCATGTGGGCTAAGTGTTGGGTGGGCTGTTGTTGGGTTGTTGTGACCTGCAGCTGTGTGCAGGGAATGGCTGTGCTCATCAGTGCGATCAGTCTTGACAGATGCGGTAGAGTTGCCTGAGTCACTGCTCACAGAAAGTGTATGATCTACAGCAGGGAGGGAAGTGTGTCCTGCCACAGGAAGGGACTGCTCAGTCTTTTGAAGATGATGGTTAGATTGCTGCAATGAACTCTCTGTATTTGTCAAGGGGTTTTCACGGACTGGAAGGCCATTGATGGTAACAACTCCCTCCAAAGAGTCTTTCTTTCGGACCCGGGCATAAAGACTTCCATCAAGTGGACCTTGAGTATGACCAACATCTGAAAGAACCAATACATAAGATTTAATCATACATAAAGTAGATGTCAACGACAACAACTACAGCCATATACATGAGGTGTTACAATTGTTCATACCAGAAGCATAGTTACCCCCCTTTGTATCCCACTTTTACAAACCAAAGGTTCTGCATGCATTCTCTCTACTAGCAACACAACCCCTTTAGCACTATTAATAGCCAATTCGTAAGGGTAAATCTCTTGTCATGTTGTGTCAACACCACCCATAGAGGCCAACATGAAACAGTAAGAGTCCTGCCCTACAAATGGAAACAATTTATACAGTTTCAGATTGAATGTCTACAAATAGACTTGGAGAGGAGAAGGAATAATTTTTAGGTTGATTTCTGGTTGCTAAAATACATGCTAACAGATATGTATTGAGCTAGGTTTTACTTCAGAAAATAAAATTCAGATTAAATACATTCTATTTTAGTGGTAACATCAGAAACCCTATTCCTATAATTAAGTATAAAACCAACAGTGGCTTCCTTTTTCCAGGATGCATTTTCAAAGTGACACAGACAATATGTATGACATTGACTGGCTCATATATGGGATGTTACCCCATATGATTGAGCGACTCCACCTGAGGCCAGATGGTGGATCACTCTGACTGCAGTTATTTCAAAACCCATGTCAACAACAAACCCTCTGGTGCAGCAAAAAGAATGAGAGGGCATGAAAGTAGGCAATAAATGTTCCTATGGTTGCTTTAAATGTTACTCATTATATAAGTAGTAAATGTTGGATTCAATTACATTTTCTTTGGAATAGTAAGATTTGGTTCACCACATTATGCACTAATAAAAACCAGAACAAAGAATCTTCATCATAAAAAGAACTAAATTTGGATTATAGCATATATAAATTGCAATAATGATTCCTCATAGTAATAAATTCAATAGAAACATCCGTCTTACCTGTACTAAGTGAACTTGTAGGTCACTGTATAATAAATATGTTTTAAAAATGTCCTCATCTTGAAGCAGACTGAACATTAGTCTATTCGGTTTCTCTCTCCGTTCTTTCTGAGTCACTTCCTACCAACATCTAACATGTGCTCTCCAAGAGAGAGGTGGGACTCTCTGAAGCTGCCAAGAGGGGTGAGCTGGCACTTGCTGATGATTTCTTACTGTTCTCGGCAGAAGGGGAGGGGACTCCAACATCGTAACCACATCCAGCAATACTCAGCTGTCCAGAGAGATATGCTGGTATGGACAAACTACAATTCCCACACCAGCGCCATTGGGGGTTCCCTTTACCACATGTCAATAAAAGCTAATTAATTTGGCACTTGCCTTTTTTCTTTACCTCTAATATATGGAAATTGAAGTTTGATACTTTGTACAATTTAGGTATAAGAACTATTTTCCATTAGTTGACTTCTTAGTCTGACTGTCTCCAGCTCATTCTGACCTTTAGCAGAAGAGGCCATGTCCTTGTTCTTGCTTGTAAAAAAGAGCTTTAATAGCTTTTAAGCTTTAAGAGCTCAGTCTAAAGAGAGACAGACGGGAAAAGAAATTCACTAAATTGCAGTGTGCTAATCTGTTAAGTAGAATTGGTGCAGTGAAATCCTATTGGTTATTTTCCCTGATAGCTATATATTTTCAAAATTAAAGTAAAAAAGGGTAAGAAGCTGTCGTTATTTATCTGGTTTATCTCCTCTGAAAAGCTTAGTTTGTTTATCAATTTAGCCTTAAGCATGATAAAATCTCTACATTGTGTTATAAAATAAATGTATATATAGGTGGGGTGGGGTTAGAGAGGGCCTGGCTTGGTTTGTAGGCCATCGCCCCTGGTTCCTGGGGGGCCTGTGCCCAGGCTCTCTTCTGCTGCCCTCTGGGTGGATGCGTGGAGTCCCTGTTTTAGGCTGCCTGGCCTCTGTGCCCCCTCTGGGACTGCTTGTTTCCTGGGTTTTGGGAACCTCTCTGCTTGGTTCTGATCCCTGGAGGGGGATGATGGTGGCTTTCTACACCTATTACTAAACACAATCCATGCCTACACCACCTATTTTGCTGGTTAATACACACACATGCACTCATAATATAGTAGCTGTGTTGACCTGTAGTTCTCTCCATAAGTGCGAAACGTTCAATTCAACTTCAATTCAATTTTAAATATATAGTTCCAATTCATGATACATGTCATCTCAAGGCACTTTCCAAAGTCAAATTCAATCAGATAATACATATGTTTTGTTCCATATGCTTGCTGTTGGTGCCGTTGCTGTCTGTTTTTTTTGTTTGTTTTTGAATGGCTGATCTTTAGGGTCAATAGACACATCATTTAACCAATAGAGCTACACTGGTATAAATATTTTTGGTGAGAATATTCTGGCAATAAAGAAACTCCAGGTTGCTTTGACTATCTTGGGATGAATTTACCTCAGTTTAGTTCAGTCAAACTGAAATTGATGCAGTTGACATTATTTGGGTAAATTCATGCTGAACTTATTTACACTTAAGGCAAGGCTCAGATCGTATTCAACTGGTGCAGTCAAGTTACTCAGTGTTTTATTATGAACTGAGAAACATAATGTTATTAGTGAACAAATTAAATAACAATTAAAAATATTTATTTACTTTTCTAGAAATTTCTTAGCTGCAGCTGCTGGCCACTTTTAGATGTCTGCATTATACCAAAATCTCTAATTTGAATAGTTTTGTTTGGTAGGAATCAAAGGGATGAGCTATTTGAACAGAAACCTATAGTTTCCAAAACATTTTTAAATGTGGCATTAAATCCTGAAAGCACTCCTGCCACCTATTTTATGTAATGATCAAGATCATGAATGACATAAACAAGCGGCAAACAACCATTAGGATAGGACAAATACCTTTCCTCTGCTGTAAGTACATAGCTGCTTCCCAGCTCAAATTAGATCAGTTGACTCACAGAAGCTCTGCCAGCAATACATGTTTCCCTTTATAGTGAATGAGTGTAACATCTACAACATCTTTGTGTTTCAGAGGACTAGCGCTACATGTACCAGTGTTCATTTAAAATTCAGAACAATCCAAGCCAGTTGAGTTCAAATTAAGAAATTTTTCATTCACACACACCCATCAGTATTTAAAGTACATAATGAGGACCGTGCCTTGACTTCCATTCATTTTCAAGTCTTGCTATGGCTTAACCCTAACTAACCAGTATATATCTAATCCTAACCCTAAACCTGATTGACCTAATTGACACCCAACCACTAGCTTCCCAAAAAAGTGACAAAAAGTCTCCTCACCTTATATCAAAGTCCTTACTTTACAAGTAAAGTGTGCAAAACATTTTCTCACTCAGCTGCAAGTACACACACACACACACACACCTGTGTGATTCTACATTCTTTCATGTGACAGGTGCTTTCCATTTTTGTGCAATAGTTATTTATTATACTGTGACATGTTCACAAACTCCCAACATGGTTGCATAAGTGTGTTTTTCATAACCTGAGGGGCCATTAAAAAATTGTTTTAACATTAGTAGTCAATGTTTTATTGCAAACAGGCCATGTTCTACTGATACCTCAAAGTTTTTTAAAGACTGATAACTTTAAGATTTTTGATACACTTAAGCCAAAAGTGCCTTTACAGGAAGACAGATGCATATAAAAAAATAAACACATGTAACATTTTTGCTGAGATAAAATGGGCCCACGTGGTAGATCTAAATCCCAGCTAGGTAAATAAGCTATACTTATTTTATTGGATGCGGTTTTTGATTTCATGTTTGCATGCATGCTAATAAAATATACGAACACCCACATAATATCCATAATATCAGTGGTTCTGCAGAGATCTCTAAAAATTGATCCAGAAACAATTTAAGATCAAACTTTAATAAGGAAGAGAAATGGATTCTCAAATCATTGATTACTTTAGAGATATTAAAATAATAATTTTTTCTGTTTTGGTCATACTAATACTGAAGGTCCAAAATAAATTTATTTTCTCCCATTGCTCTCTTGGGAAAAACTTTATCTTACAAAAAAAAATTAAGAGTTACAAATAATACATTTTTAATTCTTAAATTTAATGTCATATTTAATGTCTTGCAGCAGTTTGCAGCAAACTGTTCACCAACAAATACACATGGAGACACTGTCTGGGAACGTCTGAATATCTCGCAGCAGGATATTACATTCACTGTGACAGCTTTCATACAACTGTGACACACCAGCACCGGAACATGGGGTGGGCTTAAAATTTTGAGTTTCTGAGAAATATTCCAGATGACTGATTTAAATGTGATGCTTAAACTGATGTTGCTGATCTGACTTAAACCTAAAAGAAGGATCTGCAAAAGAATTACCAATAATCTCTCAATCTTCATTTTTATTGGCCGAGCAAGAAAGAGAAGCATTCCTGTGGCAGATGAGATGACAGCCCATTGGTGAAAAAGCTGTCTTGGTTGCTATATCAGTGACTGGCACAAGGACAACTTTTGCGGTTTTATATATGTCGTGTCTGCCTCCCGGCATATCTGTCACAGTCCAGCTGTCAGGGTATGAGGTGACGTGACGCAACTATGTCCAAGTCCGTCTCTGAGATTCCTCTCAGGATGATGTCACCCATCCATCCGTCCGTCTGTCTGTCTGTCTGTCTGTCACCTAAGTGGCTGTCATAAAACCTTATCTGTCTGACTGTCTGTTAGTAATTTTCACACCACTTCTTTCTTTTAATAGCAACAATGCTGTGGAGTCGAGAAAATTATGAGATCCAACAGAGGTGGATCTCATAATTTTGCCCTTGTAGGTCTTGCTGGCCCCTGAGTGAAGGGATTTCTTTTCACAATGCGTCGGTCCATCCATTCATTCTTCTTTCACTTACAAGGGTCGCTGGTCATAACATCACACTGCATTTGTCAGCTGTCTACCTACATGGCGCGCTGTTGTCCACAGCTTTCTGGGAGCTTTGAAGAACCAAATTTGCCCCGAAGAAACATACATCTATTGCCCACTTTAGGTATAGTATCTCAACACCAATTTGAAAAAAAATTAAAATACAGGTTACATCCAAAATCAGAGCTGCCTTCAGGTAATATTTGATTCTTTAAACACAATCTGAAATTAAATTTTAAACCAAACATTTTATATTTGAAGGTCAAAAATGACAACCTCGGGTAGATTTACTTATGTATACCTGAGAGCAATTTAAAACAACTGATTTCATTCGTACTTTAAACTGTACATTTAACTCCACAGGTTTTGCCTGACAGCTATAGTTTCCCATTGAGCAATACAGTCTATACATAGACTTCATTTAGACATGACTCATTGTTTTGACTGTATGCAGCTCTGATTTGGACCCTTGAATTTGTGTCTAAATTTAGACCTAATTTAAGCACTTTAACCCTTTCACCTTCATTTTACACAGGCCACTGAAAGTGTTTTGTGTTAGAAGCCTTGCCATAGTTTCATATTTTCTTGCAATGCAACGATCCCACTGGAAAATGTTAGGAAATAGCATTGACAAAATCACTGGTAAATAAGATAAAATGAAACTAAAGTGTTTTTGTCATGCTTTTAGAGGTTAATCACGTTCATCAATGTATGTTTTTTTTTCTGTGTACTGTAGTGTAGTTTCAGAAGGTGGTTACCCTGGTTCCAGCTTCCATTGCAAAAAAGTCTCCCGATTGCAATATCTTCATTAGATCCAGATTGAAGGCAACATCAAATAGGCTGATCACAGTAATGTTATATTGACTTGTTTTTTTGAGTGTGTGTGTGTGTGTGTGTGTGTGTGTGAGGGGGCGGGGTTGTAAGGACAGTTTTTCTTAATTTTACCAGTGAAGTGAGGACTTTTTAGGGTTAGGTTTAGGCCATAGAAAGGCTTGAAAATGAATGGAAGTCAATGAAAGTCAAAGCACCGTTCTCACTTTGTATTTTAAACAATGATATATGTGTGTATGTGTGTGGAGACGGCTGAGCTTACCCGTAGAAATAAATGTGTTGATGATGATATGAGTTTGTAACCTGGAGGTGTGTTTGTAAGTGTGGTGAGAACGGTAGAAAGCCTGGCATCCACAGCACCAAGGAACAACAAACAGCAGGTGGACTTGGCCCCAGAAGGCCATAGATGCCCCATGCTGCCAAACAAAAAGCATCACCCAAAGAGCTATATGTCCTACACAGAGGTAGGTTGCCAGCATGGCACATGAGCATCAGCCCCCAGAACAAAGAGGCACAGAGTGAGACCTAGACACAGGGTACCTCAACCCAGCCACACCGTCACCCCCCGGCCAGTCAGGCCAAGCCTATGGTTGTTGGGTACTGTAGTTTTTGGCTATATTTTTTTTCTTACACTGTCCTTGTTGCCCCCCTCCATGGTTGACATCAGTTTGTACATAACACCTTGACAAAAAAAAATCAAGGGTTGGATGTCAAGGGAGGATTTATATGTATAAAGCTTCCCTTGGTAAAGCAAATATGTTTGACATCACTACCGCAGCCAGAACACCATTCTGCTTGCTGTATATGACAACAACAACAACAAAAAAAAAACAGATTTGTATTAATTTGGTATTGTGAGGCCTGTTTCTGTAACAAATTCCCCAGGAAACTTGTACAAGTACAAGCATTATAAAGTTTTTGGAATACTTGAATATTTTAAATAAAAATCTGGTGGCTGTTACCAGGAAACTGAATGCTGTAATAAGAAAATATTTTAATTTCAAACAGTTTTACCAGGTGGAACATTTTGGTGGGCTTTACATTCCTATATGATTCCAACAATGACAATTAGCTTTATTCTATCCCTGCTAATACACATTTACATTTTGGCTGCTGAAAGACTAGATCTAATGTAACTGCTTTATAAGCCAAGGCATGTTAAGGCAGAAAAATTGCTTAGTTGTTACAGTAAAAATCTCTTCTAAGTTTCTCCAATAAAACTATCATGTTTGCATATGGTGGAGAATACATGAACTGTATCTTATATTTTACAGTTCCCGTTGAGCAGTGTGTTTTTCTGGCTGGACAGCAATTCCTTGAACGTGATATAATCTGAAATTAGGTATATAAGGAGGTCTTACTACCTTATAGCAATTATTACCTACTTTAGCTAAAATGGCTTCAGTGGGATGCTTCTTGTAGACACCTACCAGTCATTGACATAAGTCTGAGGGAAGTTTGCCCCGCCCCTCCCTTTTAACAGTGAGATGTTTGAGGGAGTTATTTCAGATACACCCCACAGCATCTCAATGAGATAAAGATGTGAGCCAGATTTATGGCCAGTTCTTGGTGGATTTACTGGTACATTTTTGGGTTATTGTTAAGGTTGCAAGTACCTGTTGTGCTTAAACTTTCATTTTTTTATAGATGGTCTCACATTCTCAAGACTCTCTGATACATGGTAGAATTTCTAGTCTTCTGGCCAAGTTGTGCTGCAGTAAAGCATTTGCAAACCATGATATTTCATTACTCATGCCTTGCAGTAGGTGCGAGGTACTTTTCTTGTTTTATGCCAAACATGTCCATGTTTTTGGTGTTAAAATAATTAAAATAATTTATTGTTCCTGAAGTTATGGTCATTGTCAACCTTCTCACTCATAAGTTTTGTCTAACTATCATGTTTTTCTTTGAAAACAAGGGTTTCCTCCTTGCACACCTCCTATGAAAGGTAAAGCTGGCCATGAACTTTCATACCAACAGTAGAAAGAGCACAGAGAGTCCTATTTTGCCATCTGACTGTATACCAGAAAATATGTTGAAGTGCTGTAGTGCTTCTTATCTTTAAAAATTGCATTAACTCAATCTCAGTCTAGTTATAAAAAAACATGCATTTCAATATAGTTTCATGAAAAGGACAGAAAGAGAGGAAGCAAGACAGTACACAGGCATGCTGACATACAGTAACAAAACGGAAGCATTTGGAGGGGGTTGGCGGGGCTTCTAGGAGTAAGACATTAACCTGCAATTTTTATGGATAACTAAAGACTATAAATGTTCCTGCAGTCGACTCAATCGTACCACTACATTTAGCATTTTTTTCCCCCATTATTCAATAAAATCCAAAATCTCCCAGTCCTCCATTCCCACAGCCCTAGGTCTCTGCAGTGCACATGTACTTACCAATCAGCAAGCCTAATAGTTTTGGCGAACCCAAATTGCAGCCTGCTCATAAAATGTTCCACACTCAAATTGCTTGCTCCATGACTCATTTGGTACCATATAGGCGCCAAACACAGGATGCAGCATTGCCAAGGAAACACAATAAACAGACAAACAGGCTCCAGTCTGTTCAGAAAGTGAAACTCCTAACAGTTTAAAGAAAGTATTTTCTATACAGAATACAAAGTAATCTAACTTTTAAATGTTTTTTACATTTGTACACTGAAAGCAAACAATTAAATAAAACATATGAGTTAACTTACACTCACCTATTAGTGTAACAGTGATTGTTCAGCTCCACTTCATTATTCTTTTATGTCTTATTTATTAGACGGTATCTCCGAACTTCAATGTATCGTAAGAAAACGTCCTCACGTAAAACATGAAAATTTGAAATAGCCTGCTCTCTTTCCCCTCGCAGCCTCGCTGTCCCTCGTCTCTCACTATTCGTCTCTGTCTCTGTGCAGCTATTCGAGACATGTTTGAGGGCTCAGCCCCAGCCAAATATGGGCAGAGGGCGGTAAACAAGGAGCACAGCCTCCCTGCACCATCACTGATTTACTGCACACACACACACACACACACACCACACACACACACACACACAATCAAAGTGTATATTTCTGCCCTTATTCAGACTTTGTATTGACTTCCATTACTTTTAGTAATTTAACTTATACCTAAGCCTGACCATTACCAGTAGATTCCTAGCCTCAACCTTAACCTACACATAATTCACACCATAGCTCTAACCCTTACCTCTTATCCAGAAATTGTGGGTGTCCGGCATTAGGAAGGAGCTTTGATGCCTATAAGCCACATTGTCATCAGAAGGTTAGTAAATTTACTGGAAAGGGTCCTAAATAGGTTACATAAGCAAGCGCACAAACACGGACACACACCTTGTGTTAAGAACCTGCTTATTTCTTGTAGAAAAGAAAAGAAAAGAACTGGATGCATTTGCAGATGTAGCTTGCGTAAGTATAAGTAATTATTTATAAAAACTAAACAAAACAATACCACAAATTTCATTCGGTCCATTTAAAGCAGGGGTGATTTTATGGACTAAAATTTCCAACCACTACCCATTTGGATTCAAATAGAGAGCTAGTCAAAGTGAAAACTGGAGTTAAGATTTTAGAAAAGCGCTGTAAAAGCAGTGGAAGGAACTTCAGCCTTGAGCTACGTTCATAGGATAACACAGTCCTTTTTTTTGGGGGGGGGGGGGGGTAGTGGTTAGAGCAGCACACTTGCACTCTAAGAAGGTTCGATACCCGCAGACTACCACTGTGGGTCCCTGAGCAAGACCCTTAGCCCCAGATTGCTCCCCGGGCGTGGCGATTTGCTTGTGGCTGTAGTGAACAAACGCCTCTGAGTCGCAAGCACCGACCTTCTGAACCTTCTGACCTCCAGGTCGACAGCTGCTGCCAGACTACAGGACAATGGCAACACATAAACTGAACTGTGCACACAAACATCTTTGTTTAATGTACATAGTGAGGACCGTGCCTTGTCTTCCATAGACTTCCATTCATCCTCAAGCCTTACAAGGGCAGACGTGTAGGCAGGGGCGGTTCTAGACCAAATTTACCAGGGGGGCCAAAGTGGGGCCAGTGTTTTTTTCACAGGGGCACAGAACAAAATTTTTTAAAAACAATAAAATGGCAATATTTAACTGTGTAATAATAGTAAGTGAGCCATTTGTGGCTCTGGAACTGCAGGTTTCAGACACCTGATCTAGCAGTTGAAAACTTTGCCCCCTGCTCAGTACAGCTAAAGCTAAACGTGAAACATCTTAAGTTTTAAATTCTTTTTAGAGTAAAGCTGTATAGGTAAAAAATAATATTGGTCAAAGTGACCAATCAGTTATGGTTTCTTTGCCATTGCAAATAATTATGAGAAGTTTATTTAACATAATGCTTTTAGTACAGGGGCCATAACAGGGGCCAGGGCCATTTCTACAGGGGCATGGGCCCCTGTTGGCCCCTGTCTAGAACCGCCCCTGCGTGTAGGCCAGATAGTTTCACACGATCCAACCTGTCACCATTTAGTGTTGATTCAAGCCTTTCTAACCCTGACCTTAACATTTATGGGTTTATACCTCACCCTAACCTAAAACTAACTGACACATAGTGTTAAACCTAACCATAATAGAAGTGAGGACAGACAAAAGATCCTCAGTTACATGAAAGTGCTTTAATAGTAAAATGAGCAAAAAGGGTTCTCGCTCGGCTACAAGAACACACACACACGCACACACACATATCCTTGTTTAAAATACAAAGTGAGAACCATGCTTTGACTTCAATAAACTTCCATTCATTTACAAGCCTTTCTATGGCCTCACCCTGACCCTAACCTACACCTAATCGAGTTGCAAGCAGGGTCCCAAATTAAATGCGAGTAAATTTCCCGTTTGGCGAGTGAATTTCAGAGGGCTAGCCGCCACATGCCGAGTAAATGTTTGTACCAAATAAATTAAAAATAACAAGCCTTTATTCAGAACCAGTCATGGCTGCAGGCTGGATTAGAAAACAGTTCTGCTAACCAGATTCAGTCTTAAACGCCAATTAGTATGTTTCTAAGTTTCGTTCCTATTTATTCTGCATTTTTTTAACTACGTGTGCTGTGTTTCTGTGCTTCGTCGCTCTTACTGCCCCCCGCCCCCCTTATCAGCGGCCAGCCTTCAAAACGTGAATCACTACGTTAAATGTCCTTCCACTCAAACCAAAATGTCCCAATTGAAATCAATAGGAGAGTCAGTAGCGGTTTTTCATGCTCTTGTTTTTAACGACACAGAACCAGTGGTGCTTCAGTGGGCGTGGTTACTTGCGCTTGAATTCAGGTGTGCAAAATTACGTTACATGTAATTTAGGTGCGCACTTTTAAGGGTCATTTTAAGGAACTTGTAACATCAGGGGCTTTAGCTCAGACCCATTTTTCCTTCTCTTCCCTCTACCCTTTCCAGTCTTCATTTATGCATTTTCCCCACTGTTTATCCAGCAGCTGGATCGGCGTAAAGACGCAGCGCGAACCCCTGCCTGCTTTAAGTGTTGCAGCTGAGGGAAAATGTTGGACCATAGGCTTGATGAAACTCTGCCTCATTCACAAATGAGACCAACATGGATAGAATAATGATAATCTGTAGTGTTTTTTATTGCCTGGATGTGAATATGATAATTCATATTGTGCCTTTTATAATAAACTTAATATTTTCCTATCAAAGGTAGGAAACAAAGATTTCTCTTCCAGGGTCCAGTCAGCTATGCCCCCCCCAAAATTAACATAATCTCACTCTTAATATTTGGTAAAAAATTGAGAGGTCTGGTGAGGATTAATATTTTGGCCGGTAAAAAATATGCCTGGCCGGTTGATTTTTACATCTACCAGCCAACTTGGCCGGTGAATCGGGAAGTTAATTTCGGACACTGGTTGCAAGTACTGGAACACACACACACAGACATAAAGTGTATTTTGCATAAACATTGCATATACAGTGCTGTGGAAAAAGTGTTCCCTCCTACAGATTACTTTCTTTCTCTCATCTAAATGTTAACATGCCATATTGATATTAGGAAAGTATCAGCTGAGTAAATACTAATTTCATTCACTGAGAAAAAAAAAGTGTGATCCAAACCAACCTGGTCATAAATGACAAAAATTGTTGCCCCCAAATCTAACCTAGCTGGTTGTGTCACCCTTGGCAGCGACAACTGCCAGTAAGTATTTATAAGAACTGAAGCCTTTTATATCACTGTGGATAAATTTTGACCCCACTCTTCTTTGGCAAATAGTTTTAAACCAGTCACACTGGAGGGTTTTCAATCATGAATCATCTGTTTAAGATCATTTAACAGCATTTAAATTAGATTTAAGTCTGACTTTGCATAGACCACCCCATTCAGAGATGGAATTACTGGTGTGCTTTGGATCATTGTTTTATCTGCTTAACCCAAATGTGCTTGCACTTAAGGCGACAAAATGATGGATGTGTTGAGGAAGCAAGCAGCAAAAGACCAACACCACACCTCCACTACCATGATTAACTGTTATAATGATGTTTAGTTTTATACCTTTCTTGACACACCTTCAAAAAAGATTCACTTTTGATTAGTCAGTTTACACAATGTTTAAACAAAAGTCTTGAGGATGTTTTGGCATATGTTTTCTTGATTCTCATCCTGTTTTTCAATTTCTTTAGATCGGGGCCTGATCTTTTGCATTTTCAAACTATTTTGTATACTTCATGATCTCAAACCTGTTCTATTAAAGTGGTAAATTAATTCTACAAGTTAGACACAAATCAGGCCAGGATTTAACTAGTTAATTTGAATAATTATGTGGTTAATCAAAGTTAATTTAGGATTTATCAAATTGGTTATTTTCTATTTTCACATAGTGGGTATGGATAGGTTTTTCACCTTAATAAATGAAATTATCATTTAAAATAGCCTTTTATATTTGATCTTATTCTATGATCTGAAACACGAAAGTGAGACAAAAAAAAAACTGATCTCCAATGAGACATATACCTTATGTACTGTAGAAATAACACTGACTCCTAGAGGCCAGCCATGCTAATGTTAAAATAGAAAAATAGAAATTTTAACCAAAGATCTATCCCAGTGAGAATTTAACCCTCAAAACCCAATGAGGTTCAGTCGTTCCATCAAGCTGAAACTTCTTGCTCTCCAACCATGCAGACCCTTTAAAGCAGGGGTGTCAAACTCATTTTGGTTGAGGGACCGCATACAAGAGGGCCACACGAGTTAACTCATTGCAAGATTAAATAGAACTAATAAATGTGGACTTGTTGTTGATTTTTGTATTGAGTTAATTTCACTTTTACACAATATATTATGAATAACCTCAGCGTTTTTAAGAAAAGTATGTGCAATTTCAACAATACTTTTACTCAGTTAAACATTTACTTGTGCATTATGCATAAGAACTGATCACAGTGATTATACAATGTTGAAAAACATTTATTCACATTTTTTGGAACATAAAAACACCGTCCTGCATGACAAAATACATCAAACAGATAAAAATTAAGAATGATTTAAATTTTTTCCACACCTGAAGCTTAATCTGCTAATTAAAACACAGCGCCTCTCGTGGACAATATAGGAACTGCATATTTTCAATTAAACGAAGTACATGTTTTTTTCAACAATTGTTTTATCATTCTCTTCCTTTTATCTTGTCCACTTGTGAAAGTCAAATCTGATGAGCTCTTTGTGGCATCTTATTGCCACATTGCCAGACAGAACACTGAAAAAAAAAAATAAAAAAAAAAAAAATATATATATATATATATATATATATATATATTTTATATATATATATTTTTTTTTTATATAATGATAATGCACTTAGCCCCAGGGCCGGACTAAATTGTTCGGCGGGCCGGATCCGGCCCGCGGGCCGAATGTTTGACACCCCTGCTTTAAAGTAAACACGTCAGCATTCTTTAAATGAAGTCTGATGAGGGATATATTGATATACTAAGTTGTTGCTTGTAAAAACAGGCCCCTTTCTCATTGTAGTTTATTCATTTTACACAGAGTATTTTACCTCCCATGATATATGGAAGCAGGAAATCAATATTCATGAAAACTCTCTTCTGCAGTTATATTTAATTGTTTCTTTGGCTTCTTCTGAATACCACATCTTTCAAAACCAGTGAGCACACTTGCTCCAGAGTCTATCTAAACCTTGCGAAAAGAGATGCCATTTTTCTGTGCCAGGCTTGCCTCACCATCTATGTCCTAGCGTCCAAGCATAACAGCAAAAATTGCAATCAGTGTAATGAATACGCCGACAGAGTTTTTTTTTTTTCTTGCTCCTGAGAACACTGCAGCATGCACAGTTAGAACCGAACTTGCAATCCTGGCATTTCTCATTGACCTTCTTTGCAGCATGGCAATTACCTTAACGGCTCTCTGGGGACATGCATAAAAATTAAATGGGTCTTTCAAAGCTATTAAAAAAAAAAAACAAATATCGCCTACATAAAAAGGGAACGATGTGAAAGCTGCCAAGTCCGGCTCTACTGAGACTAGCGAGTCCTCCTGTCTGAGTAGATTTTACAGCAGTAATCATGAAGCTCATCATCACTAAAAGGAGCCAAGGGACTCAACAAGACTGTCAGATGCTAAGTGACTACAGTAAAGTCTATTTCACGCTGCATTATTGTGCTAAAAGCAGTAGAAGGCCATTTCTGCCAGTGTACTAACAAAAATAATGTTGTACCTCACAGTCATGCTTTTAACAACCACCTCTTGCTGGAATCACAGCTTCAGGTTTTCAGTGGGTTTCACTTTTTACATCTGGAGACTGAAATTGTAGCAAATTGTTCCTTGCAAATATTCTCATGCTCTGGCAGCCTCTAACACACAGGTGTCAAACTCAAGGCCCGTGGGCCGAATCCGGCCCGTCAAGGTAAATAATCCGGCCCTCAAGAGCCAAAAAAAAAGGGCATCATGTCATAAAGTAGAGGCATATATCCTTTTTAAAGTGTATAAAGTGGCTAAATCTGTGCCTCCTGTAAGTGTAACTCACCCCAATATCAACTTTTTTTGCAGATAAACTGTATAAACTGGGCCTAAGGTTGCTACTTTTATGTTACTGTGCATTTTTTATGCTTCTATGTGAACTGGAATGTAATTATGAAATGAAAAGTATCGTCTATACACGTGCAACCGGCCCTTTTAATGACTTCATGACGCCAAAGTGGCCCTATATAGAAATGAGTTTGACACCCCTGCTCTAACAGGTTTTCCATCCAGGGCTGCCCTTTATTTAGCTCCATCCATTTTCCTATTTTTCCCTGTTATTTTTTTGCCTCACAAAATTTTGCGCATAGTCTCCTCTGACCAGAGCTCGGCCTTCTGCCTTTTACTATGTTCCCTAAGTGGCTTGTGATAACCCGTAAAGTACACTTCTTATGGCTTCCTCTCAACAACTCCTTTCTTCTTTCCCCGTCTCCTACAAGCGTCCGATTTGAGGAGTGCATGACAGATCTTGTTGACAGATTCTCTTACCTGCAGCTCCTCCAGAGTTACCACAGAACAACTGTATTTCTAACAAAAATACATTCCACGCATGTAGTGTTTAATGGATAATTAAGTGAATTCTGAAGGCAGTTTGTTACATTGGAATTTATTTTAGCAGCGTCAGAGTAAGGTGGCTTATTCCAAATGCACACTGCCCTTTTCAGGGTGTTTGTAAAAAAAATTAATGATCAGTCTATCACACAAATTATCTGCCAATTTGTGTTGGTCTATAAGATAAAATCCTGACAATACACATTGAAGTCTAAAGTTTTAATGTGGAGAAAATGGGTCTTATGCTAACTGTGAAACAAAATGTTATATCTGGCTTGCCACCAGAAGGCTCTCCTAATGTTGAATTTAACCAACTCATGACTGCAAGACAGATTCTTTTCTTTCAGTCACCTTGACAGAGTTGGGCTTCAGTCAGAAGACTGATTTAAATTTAAAAGGCAGCTGATTTAAAACAGAGAACTTCCAGGTGTATAATTAACTTTGTATCCAACATATTTAGCACCTATTTAAATTCTCTTAACTCCTGACACAGAAACATTAGACGTTAGTTCAGTAGCTTGTTTGGAGCAATTCCTAGTAGGTGTTTCGGTTTACAAGAGCACACGCTCCTCACCCCCACCGCAACAAGCTGCTCTCACACCCGGAGGTTTGGGGGGAGCCTGTTGCAGGGGGACTGACTATTTCTGCAGTGGCTATTTAAAGAACTCAATGACAGGACGGAGGCGGGAAGGGGGCGGGGGGAGCTATAGAGTTGTGGCTTCGGTTCTTTAGGATCAATCTTTTTTTTACATTTTTGAATACCGTTGTGTTCAGTTGTGACCTATTTAGTAGTAATCATTTGAACAGCTGGATTTTAGGCATTGAGTGCACATCAACAGTTTCCTTATGGTGCTAGAAGCTGCTCCTGAGGACTTGCTGAGACAGAGAATCTGTCATCTAACAGTGTGTTGAGTGGAAATGATCGAATTCCACGTGAGGACATACCGTTCTCTGTGTCTGCTGTGTCCTCGCTGGGATGGCTGAAGCTCTCATATGAGTCCCAGCGGATAAGGGGGTCCTGGGTGTTGTAGTCCACAGAGACGCTGGGCCCGTTCTCCAAGTGGTCGAGACCTTAAAGTCAGAAGGGATGGTTAGATTTTAAATTTAAAAGCATTCATTTGAAATTCATTTAGCACTTTATGGGGAAAATAGGCTTTCAAGATTATTAGAAATTGGACTACCTCTGATTTTTGCAGGTCCATATGAGAACACAAACTCCACCTTTCCATACTCTGGGAACCTTTCATCTATACAAACACAAACAGCACAGTTTTTTGTTACAAAACAGATGACAGGGCACAAGTAAGGTTTAAGCTCCTGCAGCTTTGTCCAGGGGCGGATCCAGGATTTTTCAAAGGGGGGTGCGCACCTAAGGGTCATGGGGTCAAGGGTCAAGGGTCATGGGGTCGAGACAATGTGAGGCTAAATGACCAAAGGGCATCTTTACTCTTTCACACTACCCTAATTATTCATCTAAGGGTTTTTTAATTGATAATAATTTAAATGGATGAACATAAGTGGAATTAGCATGATTACCTTATTGTAATTGAAAATGTGTTTTTAAGTCAAAATCTCGTGCTTTTTACAGCATGCACAAGGTTAAAAAGTAGTTTGAAGAAAAAAATGATCCTTATCAACAATTAATCAAACAAAGATTTTCTTTATTTCCAGAAATTATATTTATACAGAAAATGAAATAAAAAGACCCAAGGACTAAAGAACACTTTGGTATTGTTCAAGTGACAAAAGAGTTTTAAAAATATACATGTATTTTAACAATATATTTTAACCATATAAACTATATTAAGAAAAAAAATACTTAGAAAGACCCAAGGACTTAAGAACAGTTTGGTATAGTTCAAGTGATAAATGATTTTTTTTTACATATTTTAACAAGATAAACCATGTTGAGAATTTTTTTTTTAAAGTAAGTTAAACCAATGAACATGTACGGTGAAGTTAAGCCATAAGCCTATAATAGAACTGTAAGACTTGACAAAGAATATTGTTCTCTTCTACAACACCTTCAACTTTATGATGATGATGATGATAATGGGTTTATGAATGTCAACCTTCTGGGATGCTTCTAGGCAAATATGTCTATGATTTTGTTGATGTCTAAATGAATGTCCTTGTGGACATACATAAGTAGCAAAGCCACAAACCTTTCCTGTCCCATTGTTGACCTCAGCAACGTTTTCACTGCTTTAAGGCCGGAGTTAGCACGTTCCACAGAAGCACTTGTAAAACGTATAACTGACAGAAGGTTACGAATCATAGAAATGTTTGGGTAGCACTTCATATTTGTTATCCTTAGAATTTCAGGGAGAGAGCTGGGTTTTTCCACTGATGACCACTTTGTGTGCCACAACTTCACTTCCTGCCTGAATGTTGATCCTGATAGTAGATCATCTTTATATGATGTAAAGATCTCTTTCTCACTCTCATCATTCATCATATGCAAGTTGCTTGGCAATAGTTTTAAGCCTAATATGTTTTTATAAAGAGACCATTCTTAGTTTTAACAATTAAACGCATGTGGCACTAAAAGGTTTAGATCAGACAATACACACTACACAATAACTATTGTATGCGTGTCAATGTCCACTATTTTTTTTTTTACTTTACACTCATTTTTCATTACTTTTCAAAAACTGCAACAAAAATTAAATTTTCATAACTTGTCTACAACTGTTTGACACCGACGACTAGATATGACCGTCATGTTTTTTCTCTACTGGTATCAGAACATATTGAACAGTTAGGATGGGTGATACAGGAGTTGTGAAAATTGCTTACAGAAATTTGTTCTGTTTTGGATTTTTTTTTGTCACACTCATGATTTAACAATAAGAAAGAGGCTTGGCAAAGACGCCGTGCATGCCAGGGCTCAAAGGTCAAAACAAGTGTTGAATGAATAAAACTTAAAGCACTATTTCCCAAACACATTGTGATGACCCCCAGGAGTTGTAGTAAAATATTCTGTGGACTGATCGGACAAATGTGGAACTTTTTGGAAGGTCTGCATCCACTTAAACTTGCTTATAAAGCTACTACTCCTGGAAAAGAACAACACACCATCAGTCAAACATGGTAGTGGGAGAGTGATGGCCTGGGGCTGCCTTTCTGTTGCAGGACTCAGACAACTATCATATTTTTTGGACTATAAGGCACGCTTAAAATCCTTACCTCCCGGCAGAGACGGATATCTCTCCCTCTTAGGAGAGAGAGAGCTGTTAAGGAGGAAACACTTCAAATAATAGGAATGGCGTTTTGTTTGTAGTTCCAGAATTTAATTTTAAATCAGGGAAAAGAATCAGTGATGGAGTTTCAGTTTACACAGGAGAAATGTTTGGGATCATATTGGCCTTAGAATGGATTGAAGAAATCCGACCATTAAGAAGTTTAGTTTGCTCTGATTCTAGTTCAGCGTTATATTCATTTAAACACAATCATTCAGACAGCAGACCTGATTTATTAGTAGAAATTCAGCAATTATTATTTAGAATTCAATCAGTGGGATTAATAGTTTATTTTATATGGATTCCTTCTCATATAGGAATAAAAGGGAACGAGATGGCAGATGAATATGCAAAACAAGCAAGTAAATGTAGTCTAATTGATATAATAGTTCCATTTAGGAAAGGTGAAATAAAATCAGTAATTAAGAAAAGGATTAGAGCAAGATGGCAGAAACAGTGGGAAGAAGAAAGAACTGGAAAATGGTTTTATAATATTCAATTAAAAGTAGGCTGTATGAGAAAAACATCAAGGAATAGAAAGGAGGAAACAGTAATATCAAGATTACGATTTCGTCATGCAGGTTTAAATAGCACGTTTATATATATATATATATATATATATATATATATATATATATATATATATATATATATATATATATATATATATATATATATATATATATATATATATATATACATATATGCATCAACTTTGTTTTGAAGATAAACTGTATAAATTGGGTGTTACTGTAATGCTGCTGTTGAATTTTTTACCTTATTATGTGAAGTTCTGCAATATTTGTTTTAAAACCATCTTAGGGCTCCCCTCTAAAGGTTGAACAGTAGGTATTGTAGATGAATTTTCCTATTGGCTCAAGCGATCAAGCGATTGCCATGGGCAAGTCAGAATGGATTGTATAATTGTAAGATATTAAAATATGACATGGCAGAAGAATATCCCATTTTCTATTGAAAAAAATTATTAGAAATAAAGGCTTTCCTTTAATTTATTTACACTAGAGGAATTTAACATCTCAGGCACATAAGCTAGAATGAAATAATCATCCTTTAATTGTTCACTTCTATCGTCCCACAACATTGGGAAAGATATGCCTATAAGTGTGCATAATTTGTGTTTTATAAATCCTAAATACAGCCAAACAATATTTTCTCCATCTTATGAAAATATTTTTAATACTTTGTCCTTAAAGACAAATGAGCAATTAAATGCCAACTAACTCTTAGAGTTACTTCAGTTTGTACCCATTGTTCATTATGTACAATAAAAATATTAACATGTAGAAATCTTTACAAATTTCAATGGGAAATTTGAGTAAAAATGCATATTTAAAATATTTTTCTTTAAAATTTTATTTTTATTGTAAAATATATTACATATGTTACCACACATTTTTTTAAGTAAAAAAAAACCAACAACCTTTACTGGAATTATGAATAAAAAATATATTTAAAAATAAATTCCCGAGTCTGAACCAACTTCTTTTGCTCTTTGGCCACCAGATGGCGCTGTTCATTATGCAAGCAGAGGGAATGGTGTCTTCTGAAGTCATGTAACACTGTTAAGCTCTAGACTTTTGACATTTAAAGTGTTATTTAAATTATTTTATTTTTCAAATTTCTCTTTGAAGAAAGTGAGATAGTGGGCAATAAACTGATGGGAGCATCAATGGTTCCATATACAGAAAGTTCCACTGCTAATAAACTCTTAATTTTACCTTTAAACGTCTCATCGAGTTCAGCCTTCCCAAAAACCACCCCAAGGTCATGGATAGCACAGGTGTGGAACTGCACCCTGAACACCACGTCTCTGGTCGGGCTCCTGTACCTCTTGTGGTAACACTTCAGCTGTGAACAGAAATCACAATCAGAAATACTTTGATAATCCCAGAGGGAAATTATTTTTTGTTACAGGGGATGCAGTTAACAACATATATTCTAAAAGCAGGATTCCTTAGAGTCCTTGTGACAAAACGACTGAGAAAAACAGGGGCGGTTCTAGACCAAATTTACCAGGGGGGCCAAGGTGGGGCCAGTGTTTTTTCACAGGGGCACAGAACATAAAAATTTAAAAACAATAAAATGGTTAACTGTGTAACTGTGTAATGATATTAAGTGAGCCACTTGTGGCTCTGGAACTGCAGGTTTCAGACACCTGATCTAGCAGTTGAAAACTTTGCCCCCTGCTCAATACGGCTAAAGCTAAAGGTGAAACAATTTAAGTTTTAAATTATTTTTTGAGTAAAGCTAGGCAAAAAATAACATTGGTCAAAGTGACCAATCAGTTATGGTTTCTTTGCCATTGCCAATAATTATGAGAAGTTTATTTAACATCATGCTTTTAGTACAGGGGCCATAACAGGGGCCAGGGCCATTTCTACAGGGGCATGGGCCCCTGTTGGCCCCTGTCTAGAACCGCCCCTGGAGAAAAAAATATTGAGATTTTACCAGAATGTCTCCTTTCAGAAGTAGCCCAGGTTCAATGGTGATACAGATACTGGTATTGCTGTCTCCTTGCACATTGCTGCCAAAAGCAAAGACAATGAAGGTCTTTTAGTTGGGAATCGCCTCATGATGCACGCTTCTCTGCAGACTCAAACCCAAACCACACCAAACTAGAATAAGTTTCCATACTATATCCCGGACGTATAGACCGGCTGCATCGCTTGGTAGATCTTCAGGAACGGCCGGCATCCTGTGCAAAAATAGCGACAAGAAGACTGTAATGTCTGGGGAGAACTGTGTCTCACCTGCAAACATTTGGCTGGGAAACTCACCTCCTTTGGATTCAAAGTTGGGTATGCCATGCATGATGACATGATGCAGAAAGAGGGGCTTGTTGTTGATCTTTATGTGCCCAGACAGGAGGCCGTTAAAATATTGCACATACCTGCAAACAAGGCAAGGTCATCCTCAGATATCATCAATTCGCCTTGTTTCTAACAATTGGATCATCACCTGCTACAGGTCTCCAATCAGCTCATCTGTTATGCACTCACAACAGGTTATAGGTTTTGATATGGTCAATACAGCCAATTGCCCAGGGCAACAGTAAATGTGGGTCTGCAACCACCAGATAAAGAATTAGAGAATTTTTATCCCTCAGTTGAAGGAGTTTTACATAGCTTATTTGCATGCAGCAGGGAGTTGGTGCCCCCTTTGTCTAGTAGGTGCACCCTACTACCTGCTGCCGCTCTTCCATAATAAAAAAAAAAACATCTAACAATAATTAATAAATGCTTTTTGAAATTAATTTGTATTTCAATTATAATTGTTTTATTTGAATTCTCACATCACAATGATTTAGCAATTGTAACCATCTGCAGACTAGTGTCATGATACAAACATGGATACTCAGAAAAAACACTGCTTTAATGGCACAATGCTATTTATGTTTAAGAGCAAAAAATTTGACTTATTTGATTACAATATGACAAAAAATGTAAAACCAATAAGTAGAGGACAATTTAGCTCTCAATGATCATTTTGTGTAAATATATTTCATAGGAAACAAAATAAGACAAATTACAAACAAAATTTAACTGAAGGCGCTGGTGAAGAATCTCAGTCATCCAGGTCATGATCATTTCGAAAAAAGTTCAAATAAAAGCAAAAGAACTGGACTTTTTTTCTGAAGTTTGAGGACGTTTCGCTTCCCATCCAGAAAGCTTTCTCAATTAAAAAATCTGGAGTAGAGTGTAGTTCCAAGTTTTATATTATTGCCCAAAAATGGGTTGTTATGGCTTAGATCAGGGGTTCCCGAACTTTTTTAGCCGCTTTAAAATGAACTGCACGGGCACAGTTTTTCTGTGCCTGTCTGAATCGCAGTGAAAAAAATTACAGCTCTGTGCGTGAGCATAATCAAGAAATCGCGTCTATCACCACTGATCCCCCCCCCAGGACCAGCGGTAACGAGAGCGTTGTGCGTGTCCTGCGCGTCAGAACTTATCACCGGTTCAAAGTCGCGGCACCATGAGCAGCGTGCCGCTGTTTTGTAGGCGCTGCGCGATCCATAGAGACCGAGTCACTCAATTTAATCTCATAAATAAAACTTTCGGCCCGAATTCCATTTTTCCTCTGCTGACGTAAAGTCAGGAGAGAGAAAGAGACATTTTCTGAATCTGGCTCGGTTTCTTCTCCCGGATCCGTTGGGATTCTCTCCTCTGTTGCCTCCAACTTCTCTCTCAATCTCTTCGTCTCCTCTTTAATGACTTACTTTCATCTTAGATGTCTCACCTGCTTCCCTGACTTCACCCTAGTGAGCATATTTGCGAGAATGATTGAAGCAGTGACCACAAACCATATGAGCTTATACAGCACAATGTGGATTTTTCATCTTAAAATGAAGCGTAGAAGAAGATTTCTTCTAAATAAATACATTTTCGTGTTAATAATGCATCGTTCCGTTATGACACCCAAGCACCAGACCGAGGTTTTGCAGCTAACACTTTATTTTATGACGAACAGGACGGGAAAGCTTTCACTTCGCCCGGTCCCCCGAATCACGACCCCTCTCCCCGGAAGCCACACATTTCTTCCGCTATGACCCCAAAGCGATCTGATTTAAAGGAACAGTAAGTGTGCAACAGCATTTAGCAATAAAGTCTAATAAGGATCATTACAATACATTTTTATTTATGGATTAAATTTACAGTTTTTTAAGCTTAACAAAAGAAATGCTTATTTACACATTTTTATTGTGTGGGGGAAAAAAACACGATCAGACGCCATTACAGTTTTCGCCTCGCGCACCCCCTAGTGGCACCACGCTTTGGGAAACCCTGGCTTAGATAACATGTCCATCTACATCTTAAGGACAAAGGACACTGTTTTGAGGACCAAAATGTTCACATTTTGGACAAAGAAGACAGATGGTTCGAAATTAATTTGCATGTTATCTAAGCCATAACAACGTCCTTTTGGGCAATAATATAGAGGTTGGAACTCCACACTACTCCAGACTTTTGCTTTCTGGATGGGAAACGAAACGTCTTCAAACTTCAGAAAAAAGTCCAGTTGTTTTGTTTTTTAACTTTGACTAAAGACATTATAGACATCATTGTTTCTATGGATCAGGGGCTAAAACACCACTTTCAGACATTTACTATCTTCAACCTCATGTTTTAGATTATTCTATTTTATTTTTGTCATTTGTGTCCATTCAATCATTTAACCAATAATGAGCATAGCTTATTAAGGAAATTTGGTGTTTGGCCAATTCTTTTATTTGTTGCAACAAGGCTTCTGGGCAACAAATCCCATGTTGTTGAAAAAACAGTTTACTTTCCTTTTAATGGAGCCACATTTATATTTGTGGGTAATTTGTGGGTCCGTTTGTGGGTCGTGCCCGTGACAAACATGCCAAATTCTCTCTGCATCACAAATGGAACATGGCAAAAATCTTTTCCGTAGCCCAGTCCCTGAAAGAAGGGATAACTTCAACTATGAGCCGATTGGTGACAGGTTGCACTAGAATAAAACCCATTTAAAATGAAGGATATAGAATTTTAAACACTGCGAATATCAACTGGATTACCTGTTAAATTCTAATTGAGCCTGTTAATTCAGCGGCAAACCCCAGTTCCAGTCTCATAATGAAGTGGCCTGTATCTTCTTTATGATCTGCTGGATTATAATGGTGTGTTCGGAGGGCTTTAAGGTGCCTGTTGAATTAGTATAGTCTAGTTGTTAATGATGCTAATTATGATAGTATCAAATGTAACCTTGACCTCCAGGTCTCCAAATACACACATGCCCCCTGTTCTCTTGTCAGTGACCAGATGTTTTGGCTTCTGGGAAGTTCAATTAGCCTGACCCTAGTTGTCATGTTAGCAGCAAAAAAAAAGAAAGAAAAAAAAAGCGAGGGATTGTAGTATAATAATTTTTTAACCAATATATCAGTTAAATAACCATCTAACCTATTTAAGAGGACATATAATGCAAAATCCAGCCTTTAAATACATGTTGTTGTGTACAAGTTGAATGTAGTTGCATACTAGCTATCTTCATATTTTATTGGGTCATATTTCCAAGCTGTTCAGTTTTCCATTATCTATTTTGAACTACTTGTTCAAAACATGTATTTGTTACAGAGCTGCTAAACATGGTCATGGTCTTCTGGCATACCAAATTTGCGAATCCTTCATTTTAATTTTTCAGTGCGACTTCGTAGTCCAAGATGAAGGATGCCAAAGCTACAAGTTGATAAGTTAAATTGTTCGGTTGTTCATTACAGCCTCGCCTGGCATGCTACAGAAATGTCCAAACAGAGTGAAAGAGACCTTTGCAACCTGGAGGGGTGTGGGTGTGAAGTGTCTCCTTTAGATTTAAACAAGCAATAAGCAAAGTTAATTAAGAAAGCATTGCAGTTTTCACTTTATATAAACCACAACTAAATGATTTCAATGTGAAAAGGAAGAACTGAAAGGCATGATATGTCCCTTTTAACGCACCTATAGTGCAGTAAAATTGTATTTTCAAGCTTCTTTCTGTCACATTTAAATGTTTTTGATCATCAAATTCTATACCAGTCAATAAAAAGATCAGAGTAAATATCAAAAAAACAAAAAAAACAAGAAGAAACAACAACACACTGAGGTAGAAAGCAATTCCAAACATTCCTGGCTTTATGTGAAAAAGTACTTGCCCCCTAAACTTTATTTATTTGTGTCACCCATGGTGGCAAGAACTCCCATGAACTGTTTGTAATAGGGACATTTTAAACGAGTGTAAATAAGTTTTGGTCCATTCTTTGCAGTGTAGTTAGCCACACTGGAGGCTTTTCAAGCATGAACAACCTGTTTGAGGTAATGCCACAGCATCTCAATCAGATTTTAATCCAGACTTCATATAGGCAACTCCAAAACCTTTTTTCTTATTTGTCTATTAATTTTCATCCATCCATCCATTTATGAACAATTTACAGCTGCTTATCCATGTAAGCTCACGGGGGTCATTGGGCTATTTTTAGCTATTCTAAAATGAATATTGCCAGTAGAGAACATAATTTGTGATTCCATCATTTACAGCAAGAGGTCCATACTGTAATAGATGACAGGTCTTTGGTCTGGGGGTAGGACTTTCAGATGACCCTGGGATTGTTCAGAAGCGGGGTCAAATTGGATTGTTCAAATGGAAGCGCAATGAGAAACTATCAGTAAAGTTAGATGTGTTACCCTTTCTTTAAAAAACAATGTGCATTATTTTTTAAGCAAAAATGTAGCTGTATAAACTTTAAATATCTGCCCGGTTTATCTAGATATCAACTAATAGCGAAAGTGCTGTGTTGTTTTTGGTGATGTACTTTCCTGCTGTGGTAACAGCAAGCACCCCTCGTCAGGTGTCAGCTAACCGGGCGGATGAGGTTTGCTATAGCTAGCCTGACTCTTGGGTCCTCCCTTTAAACTCCCACTGGCTGTCACAATTGAGTGAAAGCTAAATGCAGATAAATTCAATCAGATGACATCTAACGCATTATTTCTGACTGATGAAATCGGTTTGGCTGAGATTAAGTTTAAAATTCAAAACTGGAAAATTTTATTTAACTTAATTTACTTACTGGACAGCTGGAGAGTAAATCAGGAAATCAATCATTTGCTTATTCTTAACATGACTGACAGTGGTACAAGTACTGGAGTTCATCAAGTATTGGCTTCACAGCACTGTGCTTCATGCTGTCAGTTGCTATGTGACAGAAGTTATGCTGAAGGGGAGAAACAGCTGGTAATGCCTTTGGATTATCTTTGCTGCCACCCCCTGGAAAGGAGGTGTAGTGCAGTTGTTTTTTTACAGCTTCCCCACATGTCAATCGCTTTATCTAACTACATTTTTCACAGCCTTTTATAGCAGTGGAAACAGAAAGTTTACAAATTACCTGGTCTTCCATTTGCCTGGGTAAAAGAAAAGGGTCCCATGTATTTAAATCCTGGGACTGTTGGTGGAAAAGGGGCCATTGTTGCACTGTTGTCTCCTTCTTGATTTTGTGGGTTTGTTTTGACTCATAGGTGATTTTGATGTTCTCTTTTTCTTTTGGAGAGTTTTTGTGGGCCAATCAGTCCTTGGAAGGTTCTCCTATGTTCTATATTTTCTCCCTTAGTAGATTATGCTTTTCATTGGCTTTCTGGAATCTCAAAGTCTTAGAATGACTTTATAACCCTCTCCAGACTGATGTGTTAGACTTTGTTTCCTATCTATTCTCAATGTTCTCAATGGTCATAATGTGTTGCTTTTTGAGATCTTTTAGACTACTTCCTGTTGCCATGCATGTTCTATTCAAATGTTTTCTTGATTTCTTGGATTACTCTGGTTATGTTTTAAAAAATATTTCTTTGAAGGTCAGAAACAACTAAGTGTGACAAAAGTGGAAAATGAATAAATAAATTCCTTGTCACAGCACTGTATATTTCAACAATATGAAAAATCACAAATCCCCTTTATGTTTTGCTGAATTTCATTCTGTTTATCTAAGGAGTTCTTCATGTTATGTCTTGATCTTTAATTATAACAGAATTAATAAAATACGTTGTTATAGAGAATGAACAAAGTTAATAATTTACCTTCTCTGTGACGGCTGACCCATAGGAAGAGCTTTGTCCTCGTAGAAACGCCTCATGGCAAACCTGTCTAGTGCCTGGTCAGCACTGTATGGAATAAAATCAGACATATGTTATGCCTCTAAATTTAAATTTGTATAATATAATAATTATCTCTTATTTCTATAAGAGAAGCAAATCTAAAGAATCACAGCTTTAACAATACCCAGTAGCTGCTTGGCTGCTTTCCATTTTTATCACATCTGGCTTTATTACAGTAGGACATTTTCAGAGTACATTTTTCTCTCACAATGCCAGGAAAATAAATAAGCTAGGATGGACTACTAAGCTAAAATATCACATTGGTGTTTAATTTTCAAGGCCTTAGTTTGATGGATTGTAACTCCTGTCCTTACTGCACCCTTTGAGGAGGGGATTTGGAGGATGAAAGTACTCAAATAACAGTTTCTCAATAGCAACAGCGTAGAATTCTCTGCGCTGTATGAACTCTACGCAGAGGCTTAAACAGTAAGGCAGGACATCGACACAATGATGCACATGTTCACAGATATGTTGCATACCTTGCAGATATGTTGCTGTAGTGCATGTATGCAGCCACCACTACGCCTGTTCGGCCTCGATTTCCCTACAACACAGCAGAATACGCAAAAAGACTGAGTTAAAGTGAAGTAGATATTAAAAATGTGATTAAAATGTACTGTTATTGAATTTGTTGGGTTCAGAGAAAGTTGAGTATAAGTGGGTTTCCGGCACTCTGAAGGGGTTTGTTGGGAAACTATAATCGTTTGGGCAAATATAGACACACCGGCTGAAAGTAGACAAAAAATGTCTACACCTTGATGTATAAGATGTTTGTGTAATGTTTAAGGTGTGGCAGCAGGAATAATTTATTTTCAAAATAAATCTGCAATGTAGAAATTTGGCTCCACAGCAAACTAGATGATGTTTTTGGGAAAAACCAAGATCATAGCATAGCATTTGGTAATAGGTAAATGTCTTGTGAACTTTACAGTTTCAATGATGTTTCTATTTAAACTTACTGGGAAGGAGTTAGTTTCCAAACTGCATAAAATGCTTCCTGAATATTTACAGGATTATTATTTGTTTTTTTTCTTTTTAAGAAAAAGTTGAATGCTTGAAATAGGAACAAATCTAAATGAAAGTCATGACACTACCTTCTTATTGAGCTAATTCCTTCTGAAGTTTAAATTAATTTCCCGAAAGACTTGGGTCAAATCTTTTGGGTATCCTTTTGCAAGCGTCTCACAATAGTTTGTTGTAATTTTAGCCCATTCCTTCTGACAAAAAACTTAGTTAGGTTTGTGCTGCCTTGCCAACACACACTTTTTCAGCTCTTCCCGCAAATTTTCTATGGGACTAAGAACTTTATGATGGTTGCTTCAAAACATTGACCATGCTGACCTTACGACCTCTCATAACCATAATGGTGGTATTGTTGTGCCACTGGGCCATGACGAAAATAAAAATCAGGTTGAATTGGAAGCAAAAGAAGTTCGGGACATTCACAGGCACCAATTGTCCGCTGCGACCGAATCAGAGACGGCATGCAGGACCTCGGCTGCTGAAATAACCAACATTTCCTGGACCACTGCTCTCCCTTGGAAGCCCAAAGTGATCCAAACCCACACTGAGGCACCGACAGATTTATTTAGTAGGTTTACATAATGCGTTTACATGGTGTTTTAAAACATATGGAGCTGACCGACATAGCTCCCGTTAGCATTTTGATACCATGTCATTGTCAAAGTAATTCGAGTGTGTTTTATGGAGGTAAGGTGTTTTGATCACCTCCATACGGGGGATCAAAACATCGCTCCTGTAAGCCAGGCCAATAACGACTCCCCATTGCAGAAGCGTGGATTACCTTGTTGTGCAGCAGCACCACGTTGCGCTGGTCTCCGCCAAGCCATGTGTCGATGGCTTTGCACATGCTGCAGATCTTGTCCAGCGCTGGCGCATGATGATCTGGCCAGCCAAACTCAAGAACCTGGGGAGGAATATTTGGGAAGCAGAAACCTGTTTAACTTTACAAATCCGGGGTTTCACTCCACTCAAACACGAGCCTTCCTTCCTCTTAAGCAAAAACACAGCCGCAACGAGGGGTTTGTACCTTGTGGTTTAACTTCGTTAAGTCGTTCCTCTGCTCGCTCAGGTTGAGCACCTGGGGTAATTGACAGAGAGGACAATGACACATTAATGTACTTAATCCAGATGTAGAACTGTTTTTAGGTCCAATGTTTTTTTTCTCACCAGGTAGTGTTCTCCATGCTTGGATCGCAGCATTGCCGCCACCTCTTTGAGGTTGTTGATGTAGCTGCGCTCCTCGGCTCCAGCGGGGAAAGAGAGGGAGATGATCCTCTCCGTGATGTAGACGAGGTCCACTTCATAACTCTCCTCCATGGCCTCAATCAAGATTTGACTCCTAGATGGTTCAATTCGAAGGGAACAGACACTTATGTGTAATTTTTCTCTCTCCTGATAAAAGAACAGATGAATTGGAACAAGTTGCAAAACCAAATACATATTGTCAATCTGGAAAAATGTCACCAGCAACTTCTAGGCCTTACTTAAACATTTTCTTTACAACTTTCAAGTCAGAGCTGGTATTTCCCTCTTCTAAATGATTGTCTGTTAGGATTTTTACAGCTGCTGTGAGATCTTTGGAGAAAATCCTACATTTCTCCTGGGAATGAATGACAAACACCCACTTGATCGCATATAAACTCCCACTGCTTTGCCATGTGTTTCTTGGAAAGGCCAAGGTTTACATTCCTGCAAGAGTGTTGACACAACCTCTGCTGATAAAATGCAGCCTATTCCAAGAACTAAAAAAGCCTGCAGGATTATTAAGCCGTGGGCATGAGAATAGACATCCAAGAAACATAACTACTCAGGTATAATTTCTTAACAGCTCCTCTCTTCCGCTCAGCTGACAGGTTTTCCAAAAGGATTAAGGTCTAAGGGCTGAAATGTCAATGAAAGAAGCCTAATGACTTTATATCTGCAACCATTTAGCCATAGGTTGTTACAATTTATCCATAAAATTATTCATTATAGACTGGTTATAGATAGAAGCAAGCAGATTTTGTTATATATGGGATATTTCAGAGTTCCCAAATAGGCACTCTAACAAAGTTTCTAAGACTTTTGGAAGAGAAACAGGCCCACAGAAACATATATCCTCTACCACGCTTAACAGTGGGCATATATTATTATTATTTTTTTATTATTATTATTATTATTATTATTATTATTGAGTTGTGTTTTTGCTCCATAGTTTCCAAGTCCACAGAATGAAGAAAAAAAATTATTGAGTCTTCTCAAAAGCACTGTTACACTTTTTCCCTTTAGCCATCAGCCTCCACCTGTAGCCTCCACTCACTCTGCAAGCAGCTAAGCTAATGCTAAGCTAATGAACGTTTAGCAGTATGTTTGGGCTCTCCAGAATGGTCTGGTTCTTGTTTACCAACCCATAGGATTTATTGGAATAGTAACTTCCTATTGAGTTTCCACTTACATTCAGCAAAACTGCTAAAGTGAAGTAGAAAAATGTTATTTTCCCTAAACTGTGTTACCTGTATTTTTAAAAAAAAGATTTATCAAATCAAAGAATGAGTTGAGACAGTAGATGCACTCATAACTGTTACAATTTAACAAAATAATGTTGCAAATGATCTATGACCATCTCAACAATCAATGTAAAAGTTGTTCACTGGCATTGCAGCGATCTATTGACTCTTGTAGTTTGAAATATTACTTCCAAGAAACATGTCTGCCAAGTTAAAATACTAAGTAGTAAATCTCCTAGGGGCATGAACAATAATGGAGCTAACCATTCTGTAATGAAAGGGCAGAACACAAGGCCATTTTTTAAACCTTGCAAACCATCATCATCATCATCATCATCATCATCATCATCAACTAATATGCTTTGGTTGCCATAGGTTTAGTTGTTTTAAACCTCTTATTTATGGCTCTGATTACAATATGGAAATATTTAAATGGTAGTAATTGTTTTTGTTGCAATTTCCTGAGTTATGAAGATCAACATTGTATTAAATTTTGTACTGTAGGTTAGAGAAATGGGCTCCTGTTAGATATTTACACCATGGGGGGGGGGGGGGGGGGGGGGGGGTGCTATTAGAGGGGTGCCGATGACAGGAAGAAGATTTTTGTAAAATTAATACTAATTATGCATTAATATTATTATATTTTAAAGTTCAAACAATAACATAATTTGTCCCATTACAATATAAGAGGAATTTTCTTTCAGGCTTTTGCAGCGGTGCCAGAATATGTGGGGGAGGAGGGGGGGAGGGGGGCTTTTTGAATTTGAGAACAGTTTGAGTGTACAATAGTTACCCTAACTGCTTTCTCCGAATCTCCACACTTTTGCAGGACCTCGTAGATCCCTAACAAGCACAGAAAGAAAAGACAAAAGAAAAGATTGATAACCAAACAAATGCAAACAAATAGGTCAAATCCCGTTAATTTGACATATTAACAGTCTGTCATAGGTTGTTAAGGAAGAGTCAGACAACAGTCAAAACAGAAGGGGAAGCAATGGTGTTTAATGAACAGGAACAAAAAAGGCACATTAGGATGACATAACATAGAAGTTAAGTATTAGGAGTAAGAGGCATTAAAAAAATATGTGGAAAAAAATTTCACTTGAGAAAAGGAGGTAACAAATTCAAACATACCCCTCTCCACACACACACACACACACACACACCTACCTACCTACCTATCTATCTATATATATACATATATATATATATATATATATAAAACACAAGTACATCAAATAATGAGTTTAAGACAATATAGAATAAAAATGCATGTAAAGTAAACAACCGACAGAAGCAAATACACATAAATACCAGGATCTGGTTCGAGGTAAAATATCTGATTCATAGCCCAAAATATTGTGTACATGTAACAAACTTTATGCACTTGAAATCAACGGATATATAGCAAAGCTGGCTTTGTCAAAAATGTAAAGTGAAGAAGCATTTGCCCCGCTACTGATTTATTATGTTTTTGCTCTTTTGTCTAACACAAATGTTTAGAATAATTAAACAAATCTTAATACCACACAAACATAACCTGGGAGGACAAAAAAAGCAGGTTTCAAATTACTATTTAAATTATTAAGGGGAAAAAAGCTGTACAAACCAATCTGGTGCTATGGGGAAAAAAAAGTAAATGTGCCCCTAATTATAATAAGTGATTTGCCACCATAGTTGACAGCAGCTACAGTCAAAAATGTTTCTGATAACTTTATTTTACATCGGTCTCATTTGCAGAATTGTTATAATTCAACAACATAAGAGGGTTTTCCAACATTAAAACCCTGTTTATGTTCATGCTACAGCAGCTCAATCAGATTTAAGTCCAGACCTTGACTAGGCCAAAGCAAAATATTCATTTTATTTCGTTTATAAGCCTCTTCTGAGGTGGACTTGATGCCTGCTTAAGGTCACTGATCTGCAGCATAACTCAATTGTGCATTTCTCTCAGGGTTTTCTGTTTGAGCATAATGTGTGGTTTCATCAGTTAACTCGTCCAGGTCATGAAGCCGCAAAGTAGCTCCAGAACATCACACTTCCACCACCGAATCTGACTGTTTATATGATATTCATGGGATGCACACATTCCAAAAAATTCCACTTTTGTCTCATCAGCTGACAGAATTTTTCCCCAAATGTTTTAAAGATCATCAAGATATATTTTGGCACTCATGAGATGGTTCTTTGACTTCCAGTTATTTGATCTTGGAACCCTGCCATATATGCAATTTTGCCCAGTCTCTTCCTTATTGTTGAATCAAAAGCACTGACCTTGAGTGAGGTGTGCCATACTTCAAATTTGCTGTGGGTTCTTTTGTGGCTTCCAGGGTGAGTCATTGATGTGCTTTTGAAATATGTTATCTCTGACTGACAGATGTGATTTTGTTTATCAGGCTCTCAAATTTCCTTAGATTGGGGAATGATATGTTGAGTTTTGAGAGCCTTTAGCCCACTGCATGCTGTGAAGCTGGATTTCTTGATTCAAGCTTTGGTGTGGCTGGTAAAATTTCACTCAAAAATAAGTTTCAGATAGGTTTTATATTTACTCCATAATAACTGAAATCAGAATTTGAAAAAAAAAAAGTTTTTTGTGTTTACTCAGTTGATCTCTCTGTGATATTATTTTTTGCATAAAGTGAAGCAGCTAAACTTGCAAGAAGGTATGGTTTAGATTTTTTTTTATTTTAAAAAAAGGGGACCATTTCTATTATATTCACAAATGACAGTATTGTGAAACATCTATTACTGATTTATTAATTCAGAAGTTCTTATTGCATAGACTCTCATATTAGGAATACTACCCACTTTGGAGAAATGTTGCTTTATAGGCACTTCTGTTGTCTACTCATTCTCTGTTTTTGTTTTGGATGAGTTTCATGGCATCTGATAAAGTCTTCCAAAACAACAGCTGGATTTCTCTTCATGCTTCACTTTTATCCTTAACCATAAAGATCGAGAGCTCAGATTTAAAGCTGGAGCTGTCAGCAAGCATCTTTAAGTAGAGCAGAAGGTTAAACACACAGCTAATCCTAGCCTTATATGAACTGAAACAAGAGCTCAGATTGACATGAAGCTTCAGGGACTTTAAGCAATCTTACATGGCTTCCTAGGCACCATCCTTTTTCTCATAGCAAATGTTTTGGTTTACGGAATTTAATATATGCATATTTATATGATAAAACTGGTGATTGTTCATGACATGTCAATAAATCTATACATCTATTTATATTTATGGTTGAGCATTAGGGGCAGAGGAACCTTCTAGCTCAGGGCATACAAGAACCACCACAGCCTCAGCCAGTCTTGATCAATAATAATATAATACGCCATGATAGATCTACTTTTCTTCTCCTACCCACTTATTGATTTCAGTATGCCCACACATTTTAAGCTCACATTAATTTTAATGTGAGACTCTTTCCATGTTTTTTTTCTTCTCTTTTTTTAATTTTTTGTAAATGTTCCTGCCAAGTTCACATTCTATCTTAATTACCCCTCATTGTGGAGATTTTGATTAAGAATGCAGGGAATGTGAGAGAGAAACCAACGTTTTTCCAGAACCAAACCACTGTTTTCTCTGTGTCTGATGAGCTTCGTTTTAATTTACAGCGTCTGGAATTCACTCCGTTCTTCTATCTGCCAAAATCTTATTAATCTTGCCTCAACAGGCCTCCCACTGGCTCAGCCATGGTCATGGTGGGGCATTTCATCATCAAACCACCGTACATATATACTGTATAAACTGACCAAAAAATAGCATTCCACCTTCTTCTATTCACACAACACAAATGTACAGAAAACACCTGTAGAACAATGTTATATGAGAAAATAAAAATCCATAAAATAAATCTTAGCCATTTAAAGAAATGTCACTATTTGTGCAGTCTTGTAACTGAGGATACAGCTCAGTCCAAAGCCCAATACAAAGGTTTTCAATGATTTTAATGACATGTGATGTGTTGATTACAGCTGTTTAATTATTATGGTAGACGTTGACATTCACGTTGACAACTCTCAAGACAGAGGTGAAAAGAACTATGTGATGTTCTTAAAAAACTTTATTAGACTCAACATTTCCAACAGCCAGCACACAAACAGGGACATTTTTGGACATGATCAGCATTATTGGCAGACACCCTGTCTACTTTTAAGACTAATCTTAAAACTTTCCTTTTTGACAAAGCTTATAGCCACTTATAGGGTGGCTCATGTTACCCTGAGCTACCTCTATAGTTATGCTGCTATAGGCTTAGGCTACTGGAGGACATCAGGCCCTATTTTTCTAACTCTACTGATTTCTACTGTTCTCCAGTCTACTGTTCTCCAGTTTTGCATTGCATTGCATTTAGATGACTGTTGTCATTTCAGCTTTTAACTTTTTGCTCTCTCTCTTTTTTCTTCGTAGTAGGTAAACCTGGTCTGACGTTCTGTTAACTGTGACATCATCCAGAGAAGACGGCTCACCCACTGCTACCATCTAATGTAGAACAGATTACTAGATCAATGTGTGCTTCTGTGCTTTTTTGTCTCTCTTGTTGTGTCTCTGCTCTGTCTTCTGTAACCCCAGTCGGTCGAGGCAGATGACCGTTCATACTGAGCCCGGTTCTGCTGGAGGTTTTCCTTCCCGTTAATGGGGAGTTTTTCTTTCCACTGTCGCTCCATGCTTGCTCAGTATGAGGGATTGACGCAAAGCCATGGACAATGCAGACAACTCTCCCTGTGGCTCTACGCTTCTCCAGGAGTGAATGCTGCTTGTCGGGACTTTGAAGCTTTGAAGCAATCAACTGGGTCCCTTATATAGGACATTTTTGACCAATCTGTATAATATTATTGAATTTGACTTTGTAAAGTGCCTTGAGATGACATGTTTCATGAATTGGCGCTATATAAATAAAACTGAATTGAAATTGAATTGAATTAAAGCTCTAAACAGTTCAATAGTCAATGTAACTGATGATGCCCTTCCTTTTTTGAAAGCATAATTTCCACTAACTCAATCTGAAAGGCAGTTATTATAAGAAAAAAAATAAGGACAGTGCTACCGAAACCTTTAACCAAGTTTATTCTTTTACTTCACCTTTGCCCCGTAACTCAGTAGAAAAGCTGGTTGGTAACTTCCATTCTAAAGTTTGATACATCATTGATTCCATTGCTCCACATAAAGCTGTCTCTGGAAACAGGAAATCTTCTTAAAGATATGCTCCACCTGTCATGTTGGGATAATAGTAGGACCCAAGTACACGCAGAACCAGAAATGAAGTGAATTATATTTTAATAAAGCAAACCAAAAACTTACAGAGCTGGTGTAGAGAACAGACAGAGTAACGATAGGGTCCAGTGGGGAACTTAAGCTACATTCACACGGCAGGTCTTGATGTTCAATTCTGATTTTTTGCTCAAACTGGATTTTCTTTTTGAGGTTGGCATTTCAGACTACTATTAAACCGTCATCATACAGCTGTCTGAACGGTACAAGACCGCTAAGTGACCCGCATGCCCACATAACCGAAGAGGTCACAAAGTAGCGCACTATTTGCGGAAGTAATGTGGAATGTAATTATTTGTGGAAGTGTTCAATAAAGTTGTTATAAAAAAAAAAAACATTGAAAAGAAAAAAAAACACGGATACCATCCGGCATCTCTCCTTATCAATAGAAAGCTGTTGAGCAATGGGAGTCGACAATATTAAGACCACATCATAGTTAGAAGGCAAGAAGAAAGCAGCACAGCTATTAAAATGGTCTTTTATTGAGCACTAACTGCTACTACTGTGTGTTGATGTGTAGTGAGAGAGGAGAGTGACATGAAAGACAAATAAAATGTGACATGACCATTCAGACTACGGACAAACATCTCACTCATATCTAAATTAATACCACATATGGAAGTGGCACAAATCAGAATTGTTTTATTTATTTTTTGTGGGGGCGTGAAAAAAAAAAATGGGAACAGGGCAATTCACACTGCTGTGAAAAAGTCAGCTTTAGGTCACATAAGGGCAAATAGATCAGATTTGGGTCGCATTTCCCTGCAGTATCAACGTAGCCTTAGAGAACAGACAAGTACTTATACACTGAGGCAGGGTGTGAGAAATGGCATGCAAACTAAAACAGCTAATCAGAGGAAATGAGGAGCAGCTGAGATGGACAAGAGCCTAATTAACCTGAGCTGAGCAGAAACACTGATACAAGAAATTTGGAGAAATGGCTTACAAAGATATAACAGAAATAACTCAAAGTATAAGGAACAGGAGTACACACTCAAAAGCTAAATGCAAGGAAAGGCACTAAGATGGAATAAATATGAGCATGGAAAAATGTATGTACATGTCAAAACTTGAATAGTAAAAATAACAGAAGACCTTTTGAAACATAAGAAAAAGCTGAAAACATGAACACAAATGACCCAACACATCCGGCTCACGACACCACCATTTAGAAGGGAAAAGAGGAGTGTCCAAAAGCCGACTTGAGGTGACGAAAGACTGATCTTCAGTTTCACTGCG
Source organism: Fundulus heteroclitus (assembly GCF_011125445.2). Lineage (NCBI taxonomy): Eukaryota > Metazoa > Chordata > Actinopteri > Cyprinodontiformes > Fundulidae > Fundulus > Fundulus heteroclitus. Next base: position 28,386,591 of record NC_046384.1, read on the forward strand.
ACATCTATAAAGAGAGACTTTACAGATATAACCTACAACTGAAAAATGTGAGGGAATCTTTTTTTCTCTGAGATCAGCCAAAACATTAAAAATGCTCATGTCTTATTTGCCAAGTTCGACATATTAAACCCTCCTGCTTCTGCGGCATCTGAACTCCACTCCACCAGGGTTTGAAATGACTTGGCTAACTTCTTTACTGAGAAAATCCAAAACATTAGAAGGGCAGTCTCTACGTCAATATCAGATCCACATCCAAAATTGTCTCCAACTAAAACAGATTTTGACAAAATGTCCCAATTCTGCCAGATAAACGACAAAAGCATGGGAGAAATTGTACACCAACCAAGCTCCTCTTGCTGCTGCCTTGATGTTCTACTCACAGCTTTCCTTTAAATATGTTAGGACAGGTCTATAAAAACATGTTGATTACATTTTTTGCAAAAGATCATTTTCAGATAATTAGATTTGACCTTCTCGCAACCCCATGAGGGATAAGTGAGTCAGAAAATGGATGGATGGAGATTTGACCTCAGTTCCATCTATTTTGAGCTCCTTTTAGAATTTAAGGTTCTGTCAATTATATTCAAATAGGCTGTAGCTGAATCTCAACCTCAGTGCAGCATTCAACACTGTTGATCACTCTGCTCTATTGAAGTGCCTGGAAAACTGGGTCGGCCTTTATGGTACAGCACCCGACCGTTTGAATCCTACCTGAAGGACAGGGCCTTTTTGTGTCAGTAGGTAACTTTACCTCAGGGACCACAAAAACCACATGTGGGGTTTACCAGTCTTTGGTCTTGGGGCCTCTCCTATTCAATATGTACATGCTTCCTGAGCTCAGATTTTGAAAAACAACTATATGAGTTAACATAACTATGCAGACGATACAAAGCTATTGTTACAACCTGGTTCAAAGGACGTAACAACAAGGGAGACACACCAGCTATATGAGGCAAGCTGCTCAACAATACATAGCTGCCCCGTCTATCAAGAAGTGCCGGTTTAAATAAGTAGGTCTCTATCAGGATTGGTGGAGCAATCGAGATGAGAATCCCATCGGGAGAAGAGGAGAACTTTAACAGGAAGTGATGCAGGAGGAAATACAGGAAATGACCCAGGAGAAGGTCTGCATCAAGATCCCATAGCAGAACCAGCTGGCAGGAAGCAGCAACTGCACCTGAATTTAAATAATATGAGAAAAGAGAAAACACAAACGAAGGCCACTGGCCATAACAGCTATCCATTACATCACCTGAAGATTATGAAGTAATTGGTTTTGGACCAAAGGAGGAACGAACAATTCGATATGCAGTTTACGTGTGGATGAAAGGAGGAACACACACATCTTCACTTACTACGTCACTCACTGTGATGCAGCAGCCCCTAAAACTCCATCTTGTCATGTACACACGCAGGCTCAACAACAGTTTTTAGATATCGCCAGTTTGACTGGAGTTTTCACAATCATTTGTTTTAAGGGACGTAAAACGGCATTTACTTGTGGATGAAAGGCCTTACCTGTAATGCGTATAGTTAGATGAATCCGGTATTCCAACCGGACACAGAGTTATGATTCTGTTAAAAAGGTTTATTGAGGAAAGGATGAATACTGGTAGCTGATGAGACTGGCAGGATTAAGCAGGAGACCAGCAAGTACAGATGGCGACGTGATACGAGCCAGGACTGGAGATAGGAGCCTGTTAGCAGGCAGAATCAGACTGACCAGGACCAGAGATGATGGCAGGTGCTGACCAGAACAGGCAATGCCGGCCAAGGAAACACTAGAACGGGCAGAGGAAGCAGCTGGACCTCACAGGGAACAAGGCAGGCTTTAAACAGCACGCTGGGACTGGAAGCGCACATCAGTGAGTGCTGAACACAAACAGGGAAATATCGTCCAGCTGGCAGAGCAAACAGTAACTGGTAGAAACACAGCAGCAGTGCACGTGAGGCAAGAATATCTTTCAAGGATGAGTTGGCTGTGGCAGGTATATATAGACAGGGGAACAGGTGACCAGAGTTGGCAGAAATGAATGGCAGGTGGAGCTGATCTGAGCTAATTGACTGGGGCCTGAGGAGTGGACTGAGCTGATTGGATGGTGACAGATGGCTGTTGGCTGAGGGGAGTGGAAACTAATTAGTCCAGAAAAGTCCAAAGCAAAGCAAACAAAAACCCAAAGCATGACATAACCACATGAAAACTGATCCTTATTCCCAGATATCTAGCTATGTGTGGACTAGGCCTAAGATTAGAATTTCCTAGAATCAAGGTTAACATCTATTATTTCCTAGAATAGGTGTTAACATACTGCTATTATAATCAGATTAATCCAAAACTGAATGGCTTAGCACCAAAACACATTGCAGATTTGTTGTCAGTGTATCAACCTACATTCAGTTCTTCTGGTTCAAGTCTACTCTGCATACCCAGAAGCAGAACCAAACATGGAAAAAGAGCATTCAGTTCTTTTGTTCCACTTACCTGGAACAAACACCCAGAAGACTGTAAAAGTGCTGAAACCACAAGTTATTTTAAATAAAGGTAAAAACAAAAACTGTTCTATTTAAACTGTCAAGTGAAACATAATTGATTAAGGTTTTAGTTAAACTTTTCTTTACGTGCCTTTTTATATGCCATTGCAATGCACATTTCTATGTGTTTTTCTTTTTTATGTTCTGTTAATGTAAAGCACTTTTAATTGTCTTGTCACTGAAATGAGTTTTACTAAACTTGCATTGCCTTGCCTTTTGGCCTGCAAAAAGAGGATGACCATTTTTCTGGCCAAATTCTCCTCTACTTGATTCTGCAGAGTTTTGTATAAGTGTTAAAACACGCTACTGTACAAAGGGCCCATCTGTGTTTATATTGGTTTTCTGAGCCATTGCTAATCTAATTATTCTGACAACATCTCACATAAATGCTGACTCACAAGAAAGGAGGAGTGAAAAGACGAAGGATGCAAGACATCAGTGTTGCTTTCATCTCTGTTTGCTCTACTTCGAAAAAACGGGAAGAAATTTGTTAGCCCCAAATAGCCCTTGCCTGCTGTTTTAAAGAAACAGTTTTCCTTCCACATTAGTAGTGCCTAAATTAAATGCATTTTTGTAATGTTAAAGCATTTAATTCTGGCAAAGATAAGTCAAACGCCTCCATCTATATGTCATCACTCAGTATACATCATTTATTCGAAATCTGGTTACATTTTATTGCAGACTTTAAAAACTTAGGAATTAGACATTATCATTAGACTATAACCAGAACTCTGGAACTGAAAAGTCAGTGATCTATTTGCATTGCACTTGTAATAAATGGTTATAACTTCACATTTCTGAAGCAGTAGAGTAATGGAATAAAAGCTAGAAAAGGATGAAAAGGAAAATACAGTAAAATACAGTAAAAAAAAACTGTAAAATTGTTACAGATTTACATACAAGATTAACTTGCTTTTACATAATTTAGGAAAGCCCAGGTGATAACATATTTTATCAGACTGAAAACATTTGGGTTTAAAGAGGACCAGCTGTAGAAACAATTTAAGGCAACTCCTCAAACAAACTGCCACATCTAAAAGAAATCTAAGAAATCAGCCAACATATCAGGAACAAAATGAAGGACCTCCACAAGTTCCAGAGACCTGAAGGTGCATTCATCTATTCAAATGATTATATTCAAGTATAAACAGCAAGGCAATGTCTGGCTATCATACTGTTCAGTAGGCAAATGGGTCCTGGACACAAACATGTTTTAGTGTGAAATTCAATTCAGCTCACTATTCTTTTTATTGTCCCTGTGGGGAAACTTGTTTGTAGTGACACTGAACTACAAGAAGACACAATGAAAATTACTCAATTAAACAATCAAGAGTTAACACTAATAGACTGTTTGCTATCACACCAGCGTACAAAAATGTTGATTTCTGAAAGATAGGATGAGCTATTGATATATAACAGGCTGAGGATTGCTATGTCGTTAATCGAAAAAGTTAAAGACAAAGTTAATCGAAACATGCTGACTGTCAAGAACTGAGACAGAGGACCCAGTATTCAGCCAGACAAGACAGGAATATTTTAAGAAGGTTTATTTATGGATTGGTTGAGGGTGAAACCGGGATGACAGACTGGCTGTATGATGAGCAGGATAATACAGAGTACGAAGTCGAAATAAACTGTCTTAAGTCAATAACCGGGAAGTCAGAGGAGCCCAACAGTCCAGAGCAGAATCTGGGCTCAGAGTCGGGAAACAGAATCAGGTTCGGTACACGGACAGGCTGACAGGCTGGACGAGGACAGGCAGGCTTGGTGGTCATATAGCAGTCCATAACGGTACACAGACAGGCTGGTTAAACAGGAATGGATCAGGCAAGCTCGGATAATCCAAAAGACAGGCTAGGTCTGGTACTCAGGTTATCAGGCAAGAACAGGCAGGAAAAACAGGGGTCAGGCTGGCTCAGAATCCGGAGGCAATCGGGTTTGTATCAACAGGTCAATCAAATAAAGAGAACGCTGGACAAAACTCCCCAATGGCTTGTAAATGATCTGGCACTGATGACTTGTCTGAAGGCTGGTTTTATTACTGACTGATGCAGGTGGATCAGTTGAATGGTAATGATGAATGGGGCGGAGCTAATCAGGTGTGTGAAATGAGTATTCAGACCAGGCATCAGTGGTGAGATCTTGACACTAACACAGTTGTTAGTGAACAATGTAAAGACCACTACAGAACAGACCCAGCCCTGTGGTACACATGTACTGATTTTACAGTAGTGTATCTGACTACTTATATTCTAAGGCAGGGGTGTCAAACATGCGGCCCGCGGGCCAGTTCCGGCACGCCAAGCTATTTAGTCCGGCCCGATGGCTAAATGCATTATCATTATTCAAAAATAAATAAATACATTTTACAGTGTCCTGTCTGGCAATGTGGCAATAAGAATTGTTGTCTTAATGCCAAAAAAGCTCATCAGATTTGACTTTCACAAGTGGAGCAGTACTGCTTTTGCCATAGTGCTTCCCTTGATTTATGAATGTGAATAGTTTTATTATGATTCATGCGGGGAATATCTCAAATGGTATGGACACTACAATGGGAAAGTAGGAGAGGAAAGGAAGAACAAGAAGAAAAAAAGAAAAGGTTAAAGAAAGAGGAGATAAAAGGAAGAGAATGGTAAAACAATTATTGAAAAAAACATGTACTTTGTTTAATTGAAAATCTGCAGTTCCTATATTGTCCACGAGGGGCGCTGTGTTTTAATCAGCAGATGGTAGCACTGAGCTTCAGATGTGGAAAATTGATTTTAAATCATTTCTCAATTTATATGTGTTTGATGTATTTTGTCATGCAGGACAGTGTTTTTATGTTCCAAAAAATGTAAATAAATGTTTTTCAACATTGTATAATCACTGTGATCAGTTCTTATGCATAATGCACAAGTAAATGTTTAACTGAGTAAAAGTGTTGTTGAAATTCCACATACTTTTCTTAAAAACGCTCAGGTTATTCATAATATATTGTGTAAAAGTGAAAGCCCGGATGGACGGATAAAATTCAACAACAAGTCCACTTTTATTATTTCTATTTAATCTTGCAATGAGTTTACTCGTGTGGCCCTCTTGAGATCAGATTAAGCTGTATGCGGCCCCTAAACCAAAATGAGTTTGCCACCCCCGTTCTAAGGTGTTCATTGTGTTCATCTGAAAAGTTGGCAACTGGTTTTTGCAAATAGCACTCTTTAGTCTCAATTTAAGGGTAAAAGTCTAAACAATTTGTGCTCAAAATGTATTCTGCACTCAAATTTATTTATATAACACTTTAAAATACAACTTTGTTGGCCATAGTGCTTTACACTGCCTAAAAGCTAATAATTCAAAAGATAACAAAATGAGAACAATAAAACAAAAACCGCAACAAAAATCCAGAGAGAAAAACTGTGTCTTAAGAGTTTAAAAACAGTTTGTAAAGGTAATTTGTTACATAGTTTTGGTGTGGTGACAGAGAAAGTGCCATCACCTCTCCGTAGTCTCTTTTTCTTTGCAACAAATCTGATCTGCGGACCTAAACAAGCGGGAGCCTTTTCCCTGAGCCTACACTTGTCCTGGATGGAGGGAAGGTGACCAATGATCTCCTTCGTGGACCTAATTGTTCGTTGCAGTTTGAACTTGTTCTGTTTTGTGGATCAGTCAAACCACACAGTGATGGACGAACATAGGACAGATTGAATGCTGGCAGTAGAGTCAAATCAAGGATGTTTGTATAGCACATTTGAACAGCAAGACACTTCAAAGTGCTTCACATATTGAAAACATAAAAACATCATAAACACATTCAAACAGTCACTGGTTGTAGAAGACCAGTAACAAACATTAAATTGTATCAGGTGAAAGCATCAAGACACATCAAATATGTTGGTCAATGGTCCTGTTATTATGGGTCGAAAGCAACTCTGAATAGGTGGGTTTTCAGTTTTGATTTAAAGGAACTCAGTCTTTGGGCTGATTTGAAGTTTTCTGGAAGTTTGTTCGAGATTTGTGGAGAATGCTGCTTCTTCATGTTTGGTTCTGGTTCTGGGTATGCAGAGCAGACCAGAACCAGAGGATCTGAGTGGTCAGGAGGTTGATACAGCAACAACAGGTCTTTAATGTATTTTGGTGCTAAGCTGCTCAGTGATTTATAAACTAAGAGAAGTATTTTAAGTCTATTCTCTCAGGTACAGGCAACCAGTGTAAGAACTTTAGAACTGGGGTGATATGCTCTATCTTCCTGATTTTAGTGAGAACGCTAGCAACAGCATTCTGGATCAGCTGCAGTTTGATTGATTTTTGGCATCTACACTGTGAAGATACAGTGTAGAAGATGACCACCAGCTCCTGGAAAGTTTAGACTCCAAGTTACCGAAGGAAATACAGTCTCTGCTGGACCTTCTTCAGTATCTACTTCTGAGGACCATCTCACACCCAAGGAAGGGTGGTTCACAGGGTGGTGAGGGGAGGCAGTTTGGGGGAAGTTCTCCCGAGGTCCACCATCATCTCCACGTCTTGAGTGGGTTAAGCTCCAGGTGGTTCTGAATACACCAGCAGTCCCACCAATCCACTTATTGTCTCTATGCTTACTCATCACTGTCCTGATTTCAGGAACAATAATTCATTTTTCTCAAAATATATTATTCTAATCACCACAAAAGAGAGGTATTTGACACAACTTCTTAGTACAGGTGTAATTATGTTTTTCTTGTTTTTTTTCGTGAGGGAGGGAACAGTGTGTGACGCCAGTGACTTTTGAGAAACTGGGTACCAAGCTGGTGCTAGTTTGCAAAAGTCTTCAGCAGGAAGGAAGATATGCCATCTGGGTGGGACCTTTGGGGCACACGTGATGAAGCAAGGAGTTGACTTTGACACTGTCTATAGAGATTCATTGACCAGGATAATTTTAGATAGACTGCAGTGTTGTTTTTGACTTCCTTGGTAAAATCCTGGTTCACAAACCACATGCAAATGACATTGAGTCTTGGCTTATTGAAAATAGCATGCTGTGTTTAAGTACTGTCTGTGGGTTCCATTT